>NW_013666103.1:506359-508938 GCF_000517525.1 Limulus polyphemus | reverse complement strand
CCAAAACGTAATATATATATATATATATATATATACCACATAAAGAAAGAAAAATCTGCATTTTCCTCAGAGCACACACTTAAGCCATCTCCATCAGATTATTTCTAGTTTATAAATGTATCTCAAACTTTTCCGTATTTTCTCTATGCGTATATTTAAAAGTACTCTTGTATCTGTTTGTCCCTAATTTAGCAGTGTAAGACTAGAGGAAAGGCAGCTAGTCATCACCGCCAACTCTTGGGCTACTCTTTTACCAACGAATAGTGGGATTGACCGTCACATTATAACGCCCCCACGGCTGAAAGGGCGAGCATGTTTGGTGTGACAGGGATTCGAACCCGTGACCCTCAGATTGCGAGTCGAGTGCCTTAACCACCTGGCCATACCGGGCCTTTCTTGTATCTATCCAATACTTTATTCCATTACTATATAGCAACTTTTATTTGGGTATCCAAAAATTTTGGCACAGCGGTATGTCTGCGGACTTACAACGCTAGAAACCGGATCTCGATACCCATGGTAGGTAGAGCATAGATAGCCCACTGTGTAGCTTTGTGCTTAATTACAAACAAACAAATCAAAAATTTTGTTGTTTTTTTATAACTGTTTGGCTTTGCTCACGAGACCTCTTCAAAATGTTAAATAAGTAACGACTGGTTTCATTTGTTTTGGCGAAGAGCTCGTACTCGTATACCGAGTACAGTGAAAGCTTGGCTCGATACACATGACCCATCATTCTTGTGACATTGATATACGTGGGTCAGTTTTATTCAAGAAGTATTTATATCTTTAAAGTGTAGAAATAAAACCGTTTAACTGTAATTATAAATGATCATCATGTTCATATATAAATGTTTTCGGGAAGACTGCGGATTGTTAGATCATGCGAGTTTTGTTGTCGTAGCCAAATTGGGCTATCTGTTATGTCCACCGTAGATTTTAGCGTTGTAAGTTCGTAGACATGCCGGGGGACGATCATACGAAAAAGTAGGCGAAGGAAAAGGAATCAAAATTTTATATATATTGTTTGTAAATAAGCACAAAGCTACACAATAGGCTATCTGTGCCCTGCCCACCACGGGTATCAAAACCCTGATTCTAGCGTTGTAAGTCCGCAGACATGCCACTGGTGGGAGGGGGGCATATACTTATATTCTGAAACAATTACATTTCCAGAAGTGTCGCTATCCCATTCTTTTAACGCACGAATTACCTCAGTGTATAAACATAAAATATTATTGCCTCGAGGCGTGAAACTCTGGTAGAACTCACTAACGTTTGTTTTTAATATTTTAAGTGGAGTGAGTTTTCCTTTTGTTTGGAAGCCGATACCGAGATCTGAAATTTTTTTGTATGTCGTTGAGTGTTCAATTTGAATAATGCGTGAAGTACATGTGATAAATTTTGTCTAATTTATCAGCAGACTCTCTCAGAGATCCATAGAGGCACTGGCCACTTCTAGCTTTTGAGCCCCTGGCTATAATAAAAAAATTAGCCCCAAAGAAAATTTGAATATTTAATTTATATATATATAATTTGCAGCTGTTATCTGAGACTGTGTGTCACATTTTGGTCTGATTGGGAAGTACATAAAAACAAATCTGAGACTGTGTGTCACATTTTGGTCTGATTGGGAAGGACATAAAAACAAATCTGAGACTGTGTGTCACATTTTGGTCTGATTGGGAAGTACATAAAAAACAAATCGCGGAACTTAACAAATCCAAAAAATAATAATAATAACAAGTGTCTAAATTTGAGACCCGGGCCAAATGGCCCTCTCTAATTGGCCCTATTTATCAGTCTCGGTTTTTGCTTATGAATTACCCGTACGTTATTGAACCCACAGCGATAGCAATTTGACATGAACATAACCATGGGTCTACCATTTGCTGTTCAGTTGCTAGAAATCTTCAAATTAGGCATGACCTTGAATAACAATTTCCAAAGATAAATTTATGGTATCTCTCGATAACCAGCAGAACAGAAAGTTTAGGCCTGCTAACAACAGGAGATCTTCGAACCTCGGTTTTGATGTCTGTATTTCCCCTGGAGTTGCAATAATTAAATCACAGAGAAAGAGACAAGACACAAACAAGTTCAAATAAATGTTTAATGGCACTTAAAGTTAACAATAAGGCATTTGATCTTGTGCTGTGTGTTTAAAGGAATAGGGGGTAGGACTAACAAGATTCACGATGAGGACTTTAATAGAGAAACTTGTAAATTAAAATAAACAGAATTGAAAGTGCCGAATAAAAGTAACCCAAAGTTAAGTTAAATATTTCGTTCAACTGTACCTTAAATATCCTTGGTGAAATTCAAGCCCCCACTCCACCACGTGACTGATCGTTGTCATACAACATAGTTAAGGCCCTAACCTCCGGATATAATTTACCTGGCCAGTGAAGAACCTGTCATTGACCTGCCTGGAAAATGTGCTAAGTTGGTAACAGGTTTTATCTATTAGAAAATATCAAAGGTAACTGGGACGAAAATAACAGTTTTCTGAAACATTTGTTTATGTGAAAATTGCATAGACTTAAACTAAACGAAAATTTTTAATTCTTTAATTAATA
>NW_013666103.1:484098-505390 GCF_000517525.1 Limulus polyphemus | reverse complement strand
TGAGAATAGTCACGTGATCTCGATGACGCAACAATATAAAAAGGTAAAAAAACGCATGATATGACTATATACCAGAAATGTATTTTGCTTAGCTAGAATAGATTCGTCATTTATCACATGTTGTTATAAGCATTAGTGATAAAATAGGTGTAAGGGATAGTATTTTCAGTTAAACAGTGGGACAATATACGATAATGTTTTCATTACTGTAAAATGTTCAATTGTTTTTTTTTCCTGAAACTATTTTATATTTCTTAATTTCGAAAAAGACTTGATAACTGATCTGTGATTATTCTTTCCAATGGTTTACCGATGGAATTGGTTTTAAGGTGATTGCTCTGTTCTTTTCTGAGTATTATTATGATTTGTCTGTTTAGGTATCATGACTGCTGAAACCGTTTTTCATGCTGTGGGAATGCGTCCAGAACATAAGATTAAATATGACCAATGAGAAGCCACGACTTTGATGTCGTCTTCGTCAAGTGATTTGTTTTTTTTTTAGCAATATTAGTTATGTAATTAGATCATATTCCAGTGTTATATAAACAGATGTTTAAGTGGTGTACGTGTGTCAAGTGGAGAATTGTTGTTAAATATGTTTTTATTATTTGGTATGAATTTTTCAGTTGTTATTTTAAAGCCATCGCGTGTATTGTGATCTGGTAGTAAGAATGGTTTTTTGTAGATGTCCGAAGGAAACTTCTGTTTTGTTTTTTTTATTATTATTGTATTGTATCTAGTTGTTTCATTATTCTAATGATGTTTTGGATATGTTTAAATTTATTAAATAATTTTATTTCTACCCATAATGTAGCTGGATTGTGATCATTGGCTACCGATTCACAAATTTTGTTCCGTATTCCTTGATGCTGTTTATTGATAAGAAGTTTTACTTCTGCTGAGACTTTGTTGTATAGGGTGAACAGATTTAGTTTTAACGCGGTCTGCGAGATGGGTCGATTCATCAACATTGTGCTACTACAAGACACATACGTCCTGCTTGCTAGATGAGCGCATTCAAAAATTTAACGATACTAATCAACGTCGAAGTTCAGGTGTACCTGAGCCTCCCAGGTCACATGACCAAATGGAAATAAATAGTTGATGTCACGTTTGATTCAGTGCAGACTGTAAATCCGGGACATTTTGTTGACCTTTCCAAAATGGACGCCAGACAGAAGAATAAAGTTTTCATAAGAATTGAAATTCACACAATGTTGGAAGATAAGAACAATGAAATAAAATAAATGCAAAAACACAACATTGAAATAGTAGCAAATTTAGTTTATCTAGCGACGTTTCGAACAAATGCTCTTTATCAGGCTTTAATTTTATTTTCATATTAAACCTAAAAAAAGAGTGATTGCTCTAAACGTTGCTAGCATGGGCGTCCGCAGGAGGAGGGCAGTTACCCCCTGGATTGTCTAGGGAAAATTATAATAGCATTCATATTATAATGAAAGAAAAATGTGAGAAATATAGTATATTTGCCCCCTGAAATATATCCTGCGGACGCCCATGGTTGCTAGTTAAAACAAATGTCTCGATATGTTATGTTTTGACATGGGTTTATTTTAAAAGGAAAAAGTTGCCGCATGCACATATACAGTAAACTGTAAGTCGCAAGTGTCACGTCCATCATAGAAGTTTTCATAGCCAACGAAAAGCAACACCGGCAGTGCCGGATTTAGACTAGGTAGTTTGATATAAGTTTAACATAACAGCAAATGTACAACGTTTCGACAAGGTTTTGTCATAATCAGGTCTCCAAGCATTATTAGTCTCAAAGTGGGCTCCTCGTCATCGAATTTGAATTCTTATCAGTATATTATTATTATTTTTTTTTTGGACTGTAAGATAACTTGCTCTATTAGACGGTGTGCTGATGTTATATACCATATTTTGAATTCCTGTAAGAGCCATAAGCTAGTGGAAGAGCCAGAAAAGGATTTTGTAAATTTGCACATTCATTTAAGCATTGAAATGAATAACATAAGTTAAATTGAAATAGCTGCCAATAATATAGCAAAGAAACGTTTTATACTATGTCCATAAAGCAACTAGAATAAGGGGAATAAGGGGAATCTAGTATTCCCATATAGTTAGCAAATTATAGTTAGCATTTGCTTTGTTTGTCTTCCCCTCCAATGCAGCTTGCTTTCTGGGGCAGGGAGCAAGAAACTTTCATATTTTTTTATATAGATTCTGCTTTTGTTACTTGTATCGTGGATGTCATCTCTACCTGACAGAGGAGACATAATGTCTGCAGTGATCACCTCACGTGAGAGGTGCGTGAACCTGGAACATAAAATTGTATAAAGCAGTCTGGAAACCTTTACAACTGTGTCAAGCTTTCTGGCAGCGCGTGCACCCTCAAGCATCTCGTCATAATCGAGCAAAGCCAGAAATAACAACTTCTACAAAAGGAACACTCCATACTAGTGGGACAGTGTTACTTATAAAGCATTGAAAACACGATCAAGCCCAGGATCAGTGTTTGTAGATAAGACATCGTACAACTTGGGCAGAGAATAGAGACTGTAATAGTATGCTTGTTTTAAAAAAGGTTTATATTACCCCAAGCTAATTATAGTTTAGAACTATAACGATTGTATTTCAAAATACTTTCGAAATACTTAACTATTTTGCCTCCATCCTCCCCAGCGGTATGTCCGTCGACTTGTAACTCTAGAAACCAGATTTCTATACCCGAGGTAGGCATAGCACAGATAGCCCACTGAGTAGCTTCGTACTTAACTACAAACAAACCTAATCTATGGAAACAAAGAAACCCAAATATCTCACAAATCCACGGATTATATACTTCAACCAATGGTCTACATGCATTCGTAAGTCAAGCCAGGTTACAGGTTTATGTCCTACAACCAAAGTTTCCTGACGACCTAAGTTATATATGTCAACCATGGAATTCTAACCCACCCATGATATGCCAACCCCCCAAAAGCAGTGCCAGCCTTCATACAGTTTTTCTGAGAAGCGTGAATCAATCCTTCTCCACCAAAGAGATACACCAAGCCCTAGCAAAAGATACGCACATCAAAATTCTCGCTGTTCATCGAATCACATCAAGAAAAACAGGAAATCCTACATATTTCATAAAAGTTGTTACTACCTCTAAACAAACAGGATAATTTATTCTTTCTCACAGATGCTTTCTCGACTTCTTCCAGATTAGATTGGAAAAAACCGTATCGTATGCCCCAACCGCCTCCACACCTGACTAACAGATCTCATCCGTACTTTTCACGCCAGGCTGGCCCGGCATGGCCGGGTGGTTAGGACACTGGACTCGCAATCTGCGGGTCGCGGGTTCGAATCCCCGTCACATCAAACATGCTCGCCCTTTCAGTCGTGGGGGCGTTATAATGTGACGGTTAATCCCACTATTCGTTGGTAAAAGAGTAGCCCAAGAGTTGGCGGTGGGTGGTGATGACTAGCTGCCTGCCCTTTAGTCTTGCACTGCTAAATTAGGGACGGCTAGCGCAGATAGCCCCCGTGTAGCTTTGCGCGAAATTCAAAAACAAAACAAATCTTTTCACGCCAGCACTCTCCACAAACAAGGAAACTAAACCCCACAGCACGAAAAAACCAACAGGAAAGGGCTAAAAAAAACCAGACAACGTCTAATAACAATAATATATTCCAATACAAGGCAACTCAAACATCGCTTGTGCGAAGAAAAAAGCCATACACCATCGGAATACTATATTCAGCTGGTAACAATAGACTCAACAAAACAAGCTTTCTGCAACTATTTCGTCCTTTACTGTCACCTAACTCACCAAATGTTCTACTGATCGACATTTCCGCCGAATCTTCTCCATCGTTGAACAAACAAACTGACGAACCCCACATCCAATTCTCTTTCTTCTGTCCCCCATCTAGTGACAAAGAAGACCCACCTCAAAACAATTCAGTCCCTATCAAAACTCCTTCGTCAGAGCAATAATTCGCAGCAAGTTGACTTCTCTGCCACAGTAATATACCTCTACGTCTTTCATACTTTCCTCCTCCACGACCAATTTGTTTTAACAACCTTCAAGTTCAATCGGGCATTCATTAGGTAGACTGTTCAGCGCCTATCCAGTGGAAGTGGGGTTTCTCGGGGCACTCTCGATTCCCCCACATCTAATTCTTTAGGCATTGAAGTTATAGGAGCATAAGAAAAGCGAATCAAAACAGGAAACCAACTATCTAAAAGGAAACTACATGAATCCATAAAATCACAAATTCAACGTATTGCCTCTATCATAACCTCGAGCGGGGAAAGGGAGAATAGCAGTTTCCGAGCACCCCCGGTTGTCTTCCGAGTTTTTCCTCGGAAGACTTCAAATCAAAATTCTTGCCAGTTTTTGTTATTATCCATACAAGAACACATATGTAAACCACCTTGAGAATTGAGAGCAAAGATTGCAGTATGTAGGCCCTTAATCTTAACTGTGTAAATAGAGTAGCACATGTTTACGACCTTGAGACATCCGGTCAACGAGGATGGCAAAAGTATAACGAAAATTGCATGGAAAGTTAAACAAATTTTAAAATATTACATAGATGAACCTGAATAAAGATACATATTCTAAACTATTCATGGAAGGGGAAATTCGTGACTAATTCATTTATTATTTTTACCCTAGTAATAACCATGGACTTATTTCTTAATGCCGAATTGATATAAGTATTCGGAATATTTCTACCAGAATAGTGAAATTTTCAAGAATTAAAAAAATTTAAGTGACTACATATTTCCAAACTTTGTACGAGCTACTTAGTCCATGGAATTTTCTTTCCATTTTTGAAAATAAGCACGCATTTGTGAACCTGCAATTTCGAAAAAGATACTATCGAGTTTAGTGTGTTTTTGTTGGTTTTTTTTACAAAAATGAGTCGAATCTGCGCAGCCATTTTGGAAAACGTGTCACCTGTTAGACGTGCGCTGGGCACTACTAACAGCTAATTAAATATAATCCTCTAGAAGTTAGAGCTAAAAGACAAAATTACTGTGTTACAACTAACATAAGAAAACGTGTTTCTTCATACCGATATGTATAAAAAGTTGTTAAATTTCAATGATATTATATCATGAGATATATTCGCTTTGCCAAATCAGCTAAGGAAAGAGACTGTGTTTGTTTACTGTGGTGGAACTTTGGGTCTGTGGTTCATACTTAAGTTACTATTACTAGAACTAGTAAGTAACCTCTTAGTACTTACTAGACTAGTAGGCCTAAGTTTTCGTCGTTTTCTTCTCATTTTTTAATTCTTACTGTGGTTACTAGTTCAGTAGTTGCTTAAAATGTTTGTGTACATATTCAACATTTTCCTTCTTTTAGTGGAGGTATTTCAACTCCTTTTGAAAGCAGCTTTTGCAGTTGTAGAAGCTTTTGTTTATATGTTCATTCCACGTGCTCACAAGTCAATTGAGGGCGAAAATGCACTTATCACGGGAGCTGGGCACGGTTTAGGGCGTGAACTAGCTCTTCAGCTTGCTGACCTTGGAGTGAGATTAGTTTTATGGGATATTGATCAGGTTTGTATTAACATTCATCATGAAAAATTCAAATATTTTCTGTTCAAGAAGTATTTTTTTCTTAAAAGTAAGTTACATTAGGGGAAAAAAAAACATCCAAAAAGTTAAATATAATTAAATAAAACTGGAATTGAGAAGGTAGATCTAAATCAGTGAATGTCTGCTTCTTCTCACATTGATTACATTTTGTTTAGATACAAGAAATATTTGACATAACATTTTAGGGCAAGAAAGAGAATGTTAACAGAACTATCAAGGCTGTACATAAACACAGAATTTTAAATGAAAGTGAATTTCCATAGAAAACTTTTGAATGAAATGTAGTGCAGTTTATTAACCACTTAGTAACCAACTCATAATTTAGTTTTAAAACTTTATTGTGTCAAACAACCTAAGGGATTTGTCATTATCTATAAGGGAGAGGAGAAAAAAAGATTGTGTGCAAATCACTAGTGAATCATTTTTTTTGTGCATGGTAAAATAAACTGCATTTCAGCCAATAACAAAAATAACTTTATAAATTTATTTTCCAATGGGAAATCCTGTCTTTTCTCATGTTGGGGTATTTACAATATGAAAAATAATTATTCTTTTTAATTAATATATTTAATTTAAAATGACGTTTATGTTTTTCAACATTTTCTTCATGTATTCTTTTACCTGATCAGACTTTTTCTTTCCAGTAGAGTATTTTTTGCAGCTTATTGTATTTTGTGTGGGAACATTAAGTACGTGTAATAATCAAATTTACTAAACATTCAAATTTATGTACAAGATATAATTTTATGGGCCATCCAACTGGGACTAAACAATTATTTAACAAGTACAAATGGCAAAAGAAAAATGAAGAGCACGTTGCTTAAGTTAATGTACTTAGTTACATTGCCTTCTTTTCACAAATGAATCAGTAGCACGGTCTACAAGTTTACGTTTCATACTATTAGCACTCTTGAGAATGTAAGGTTTGTTTCTACATGTTGATTCCAAGTTGATTTCTGGATTTACTTTTTTAATTCTGTTTTGGTTGCTAAACCTTTTTTCGTATGCTACGTATGCAAGGGTAGTAGCAATGGAGAGAGAAGCAGGAGTGCAGAAATATAAAAAACTTGTCTTCACAATAAATTATTATCAAATTAGACATTTCACTCAGACTTAGATTTTTTCTTTTTAACTTTTCAAAAATTTAAACTGCAAAAAATTAATTTTTCACTCTTTCCAGATTAGGCATTGAAGGTTGGATGATACCATAAGAATATTTTACTCCATAATGATGAAAAATGTGATTTAATTCTTTCATCCAATGTGCAACAATGCTAACATGTGATTTTGGTAAATGTTTGGGATTTAAAACTGTATTAAGATATGGTAATTTATAAGTACCTCTGGTACAAATCTTTAATTCATTTTATCTTTAAAATTGTTAATGTATCCTTTTTTATCATTTAATCAGTGTGTTTGTCTGAAAAAGTCTAGTTTCACACCATAATAGTATTCACTTTCATTATCAATCAACTTGAAAGCTTCATCAAAAGAGGGTCAGGATTATCTGTGTATGATCTCAGAGTTGAACATAACATTTAAGAACAATTAGGGACCTATTGATCCATCTAGGCCAACCCATCTATTATATTATATATATATACTATATATATATAAAATTGTTCATTGTTTTCAATATCAGTATTCTCTCTTTGAAAAGATTGATAATCTACCTATAACACTCAGAGCATCACTAAACAAAGTTAATGTGTTCGTAATTGTTAACATTTTAAGGTATTCCCATTTTAACACCATTAACTATTTTCTGAAATAGCATAAGATGTGGAATAACCTTGGCATCATAAAAAGAAGCAAATTCTAATTTATGAGCAGCACAGAGCACACTAATGATTCAAGGATAAGTAATCTTTAGTTTTGTATAACTCCACTTAGTTTTTCAACCATTGTGGGTTCACACTAATGAATAAGGATGAGTAATCTTTAGTTGTATGCTAACACCATGTAGTCTTCCAACCATTGTGTTAGTTTCATCAGATGCAAAACATATTAATTTAGTAAATGAAATGTTGTATTCTCTCATAAGGTTAATGGAAGATGAAGTGATTGTATCATATCCTTCTTGGTACTCCACTGTCACCATCAAAGAGAATCCTAGACTGCTCTTTATCCACAACTTTATGAAACGTTTTTGTAAGTGGCAACATCTACACTTTCAACAGCTATAGTACCAATGTATGGACTATGTTCAGTAAAGATACATTTTTCCTTTTAGTGCTTCAATAACCAATTTATCCTCCTTGATTTGAAATGAACCAAAATGCTTGGATGCTGATACTATTGTTTTCAGATAGGGAAAACATGTTGCAATTTTTGGAGTCTACACAAGTTTTATATTTCATGCAATAATTTTATGTTATGCATCAACCAACCTTACTAACCAAACCATCTCTAATTAAATGTCCTTGACAGAGTTTTCTTCATGGATTTGGAATTATTATTATTTGATTCAGTGATGTTTTCTTCACTTATGTTTACTAAAACCTGTGGGAATCTCGTGTATTGTGATATTTCCACTGAAAAAAAAATGGCCATAGATCCTACTCATCACAAAATATCTTAACTTATTGAAGTCCTCATCTCTGTTTGTTGACATATAGTTTGAAAACTGGGGTTTTTTACTTGAAGAAAAGACAATCCAATTATTGGAAATTTATCGTGGAGTAAAATTTCATTGCATCATTATGACAGTTGTTTTTTTTTAAAGGGAGCTGTTTTTTCTGTGTAAGAAATTCACTTCTCTGCATTAAATTAAATGTTCTTTCTGTAGGTATTATATTTAATTGATGATACTGGTGAAATTCTGCTGGTACTCACCAGTACTTAGTCTCGGAACTTGTTCTTTAAAGTGGTACTAGTACTGGGCCTCATTTGAGCTGCTTTGTCATTTTTATGTTTACATGTAGCTTTTATTTGTTTTAAAAAAACAGGTCCACTTCACTCAGCTGAGTACCTCTACTTTTGTATGAGAATTTCACACCTGGAATTAATTAAACTTTGTACTTTTTAAGGACGTATGGATGTTTATTTTAGTTTTTGTATTTGTACAAAAGAATTATAACAAGGTGTTTCTATATTATCTATTGTAATTAAATTAGAATGTCTTTCTCCAGGCTATTGATAAAATCCTTCATAGAACTGTCATTTATCACCGTATACTGTGCGTGATACTTTCAGGCTTTTTAGTATACATATTCTTTGTATAAGAAAATTAATTATCAGTAAAGTCAGTAGTGATTGTATCCTCTCTAGTTGGTATGCTGGACATCATTTTAATGGCCATAATTCTGGTTATAATCTGTGAAATAGGACTGAAAATGCTTTTGTTTTTTCTAAGTCCAGTGTCCTGTTGAATACTTCTTGTCATTCAGATAGTTCATTGTATCAAGAATAAATATGCTTTAAGACATTATTGTATACAGCATTATCAGTTATAAAAACATTCATGTCGACAGAATAACTGTTATGAAATATATTTCCACAAATTAATTGAGTAAGCTTCAATATATAATTGTTAATTACTCTCATTTTTAGTGGAGTTTTTATTTTTCTGTGAACAGAAATTGAAGGGGGAGAGAATTTTTGAATCCCCTTCCCATCCCCAAAATAAATAAAAACTAATGGTTCCTCTTGAAGACATTAAATTTTTATGCTGGTTGAAAATTATGCATAAGTTATTGCACACTATTGTTGAAATCTTGCCGTTTTCTGGTTTGTCATTAGGAGATATGTTTTGTTAAAATTAAATTATAATAACCCAAAAATATGAAGCCCATATTTTGGGTAACTTAACACTCAAGTTTCCATGTTCAGATAATTTTATTTTTTCCTCTCAGTACTAAACTTTGTGTGCATACATTATGCTCATAATTCTTCAGTTAAACTACAGAACAAATTTTTTTGTATTTGTTTTCCACTGTTAGAAAGCTGTTGAAAGAACAGCAGCAGATGTTAGAAGAAAAGGTGGGGTCGTGTTTGCATACCATTGTGATGTCACAGATGAACAGAAAGTGGAGTTTGTGGCTAATGAAGTTCGACGAGAAGTTGGAGATGTCACCATCTTAATCAATAATGCTGGAATCATGCACTGCCAAACTCTTCTTTGTTTGAACGACCAGCAAATTCGGCGAACCCTTGAAATCAATACACTCTCTCATTTTTGGGTAAGATGAGTTTATAACTTTGTAGCTTTATTAAGATGGGTGATATGTTTTCATGGTGGAAGGATATGGTTGAAAGTAATAATTACATCATCTTTTTAGTAAATGTAATTTACAGTGATATCAGTACAGCAGACTTGAAGCTTGAAATATATAATTGGTCAGGATAGTTTACAAGAGTGAGCTATGGCAGTGTGTAACAAACATAGGCGTATTGTTGTTACACTTATAATGTGATTGTTTTAATTTTGTCCTATATAAATTAAGTGTTAAAATTTAAGGTAACTATAGTATTTAACCCCCCCCCCCCCCAAAAAAAAAAACAACAACAACAAACAAACAAAAAACAAATAAAAATTGATAGAGTTAAAAGGTAAGAATAGAATTCAACCATTTTCAAATAACATTTTCTTTCTGTGCTAGGTTCTAGATTCTAGGGCTTAGACAAACAGAATAGTTGAAGTATCTTCAGCTAGTTTTGTAGCAAGGGCTTGCATGTACAGAGCTTTTACAAACATGCACGTGTAAAATTTATGCCTTTGTTTCTCAAAAAAACAAAAAAGACAAGTGATTTATATGTAAGTGATTTGGATCCTATTTGTACAAAATAAATACAACAACTTGTGGAACAGGGCCAGTAGCCTAACTAAACAATTTAATTTTACCAGTGACAATTTTGCTTACACTGTTTAAGAATTATTTTATTACAAGCCAAAGCTTTTACAGTAAGGAGGAATACTTTTAAGATATGTATGACATTTCAATCCTGGTATGATCATTCTCAAGTACACAAGTTTTAATGGTAAAGAAGGTTTGGGTATTTAAATCAACATTCATTCAGTAAGTAAACTGAAAATAAAACTGTTTGAGAATGTTTGCCCTCTCACAATGTTGGCAAATTACATACATTATTTATATATTCACTGAATTAATTCCTTAAACCTGAACGGATGCTGCCAGCATCTGTCTGAAAATCCTGATTTACCCATCTGACAGTGATAGCATCAGATAACACATATCTGTGACTGAAAACTTGTCCAAACCATGTTATTATCCACCTTTTATAAATAAACTGAAAATTAAATATGCATATTAACTCTGGTCAAAAATTCTGATTTATCCACCACACAGTCACAGCGTCCGATAAAATTTACATCTCTTTGACTGAAAACTTATCCTCCAAACCTTGTTATTATCCACCTTTTATAAATAAACTGAAAATTAAATATGCATATTAAGTCTGGCCAAAAATTCCGATTGATTCATCAGACAGTCACAGCGTCCGATAAAATTTACATCTCTTTGACTGAAAACTTGTCCAAACCATGCTATTATCCACCTTTTATAAATAAACTGAATATTAAATATGCATATTAAGTCTGGCCAAAAATTCCGATTGATTCATCAGACAGTCACAGCGTCCGATAAAATTTACATCTCTTTGACTGAAAACTTATCCAAACCTTGTTATTATCCACCTTTTATAAATAGACAAAAAATTTTATAAGGTATGGTGATAATTATTAGGACATAATGAAAATAATTCTGTCAGAATGTGTAAAAATTAATGGTTGAAAGAGTTAATTCTGTCTTTGATTTTTGAATGGAATACAGAGTAAAACTTTGTATTGTAAGTAATTAATAATTTATAACTGAGTTAGACATTTCAGTATAGTGAGGAGTGGTTGATGTAATTGATTAATGAGCCCTTTCATTAATTGATCAACAAATACCACTAATCACACAGCTCTAGTATTATGTCATTGTTGTATCTTAGGAACTTTATTGTGACAACTATGGAATCTCCAAGATTGCTTGATATTTATTTGGTTCAACTGTTTACTATTAAGAATACAGAGCATGTTATTGAATTATTCAAATGTAAAAATGGATTTCTGATCTCTGGGTTACAAGAGCTGTTTGAAATAAATATTTGAAATAACCACCAAATAAGAGTTATATAAAATGAAACAAAAACCTCTATAATAAACGAGATTTATGTATATAAGTTCATATATTCATTTAAGTGTGTCCGTCCTTAAAAACAATACATTTGGACTCAGTAGCTCATTTGCCATTTTCACCTGTAATATCTGTTCATGTTTTAGGTAATAAATATGATTACATTCTTGTCACTTTGACCAATCAGATGGACTCTAGTATTGAATTCTACCAAACCCAAAACAAGGCCAGAAATTTGGCTGTCACATCAGCAAGCCTCGCTTCCATTGCGAGCAACTGATGTGCCAGCCACAGTGATCGTGATCAGCTGTATGATTATTTTAACATTTATTTGTGTTATTTATATCTCATTATTGTAAGCCTACACATAAAAGAAAGTAAGTAAAAGATAAGAACATTTGTAGCTTTAAACATATATGTATATATATTACTGCCCCCCAGTGGCACAGCGGTATGTATGCGGGCTTACAATGCTAGAATCCATGTTTCGATACCTGTGGTGGGCAGAGCACAGATAGCCCATTGTGTAGCTTTGTGCTTAATTACAAAACAAACAATATATATTACTGATGAGTAATAAAATACACACAATGGTACTATTCTAATATAACCCGAGAGACCCTCCAAACTACTACTTATAATGTTAATATCAGTATGATGTGATGCACACACCTGTGACATTCCAGGTTGAGCGTAACCAATTTACACATATCTAATATACCATATCCACACAGATTACTTAATATTTTGCATTGGAAATGCTAATGGTAACAATAACTTGATTAATAAGGAAGCAACTAGCAACACAATGCTAATACAAAGAAAACTAATGAAAGCGAAAGAAAAGTCACATGAGAAACAGGAACATGTATAATTACATTCTCAAGGGATAAAACTTTTTTATATAAGTTTATGGTTTGGGATGGACAGAAACATTCTAAAAAAAATCAATAAGTGCATTGTTTATAGGTGAGATTCTTAGGCTTGTAGTACTTTGAAGGTTAATTTTGATTTGTTGATAGGTTGATTCAAATGTGTAACATAACTGACACATGGCAGTAAGGGGCTCCTTGCAGACTCAGGACCTTATCCAATTGCATTGGCTGCATGTGCCTAAAACTGCTAGTAACTATTTGTTTTTACCTTAAAATAATTAATAAAACCCTCGCTACCAACAAGCCCCCATTCATTTAGAATACTGTCTATCTGGGAAACAAAATAATACCAGTTCATTAGCTTTTGTTGTGGAGATTATCACAAAAAATTCTTTGTCTACAAAATACAGCTTTATGTGTGTCTGAGACAAATTTTTTATTAGATCTAATATTAATTATTTCTTTTCTATAACGCATTCTTAGGAGTCATGGTGCAGTCATTCAATATAAAACATTGGTATGGGTTGGCCATGTGGTAGTAGTGTTGGATTTTGCAGCTTGAAAATCGGGTTTGAATCCACAAAATATGCCCTCTACTTAAGCTGCATGTGCATTATAGGAGTAACAATCGATCCCTTAGTGTGGATGGTAGGATGCTGCTGACTTTGTGTCTTCCTTCTTGTCATTAGTCCAAAATTTGGGATGATGACAGATAGCCTTAGTAATTGTGCTATAAATACAAATACATTACTTATCAAAATTTGGGATAATGGCAGATAGCCTTAGTAACTGTGCTATAAATACAAATACATTACAGTGTATTTATTACAAAGTACTGTGTACTAAAACTTCTGTATTTTGGTGTGTGAATTATATTAATACTCCTGTTAGTGTTACTGACAAGAGTGTACAATTGCATGTATAAAATACAAAATTTTAGAGAATACAAAACTGTTTTAATCCTTCAGACTCACTTATTAAGTGGCTTATAAATAAACTTGTATTCCATCTGTTTTTGAAATATTACAATGTATGTTCAGTGGCAAACATTCAACAGTCATGTCAATTCATTATGAGACAGTTATAGTGTGTTTTTTAACAGTTAAAAAGTTGTGGTGTGTATGTAAAGAAAGGGTCTCTGAATTATTACTATATTCATCAAGAATGTAAAATAGTCACACACAGTATTGTCTTGAATGCGAGTGGGTGACAGTTTGTTAGATAAAAGAAGTATACTCTAAAGAACTGTGCAATATATTTAGGAAAAGAAATAGAAATTAGAGTTGACCAATTAACTTGATTAGTCAATATAATTGATTTACTATGAACATCAATTATGTCAATTAGTGTCAGCTTAAATAATTGTTTAATCGAAATAACGATTAAATCAATTAATGTTATAAAAATAACTAATCAAAGTTAGTATTTCCAATTATCACTGTTTTCAATTATTCCAATCATTCAAGTAATCGAAATATTGTCGTTATGACTTCTCATTATTATTGTCAATTAATTCTAGGTTGTTGAGCTTAATTGATTAATGTCATGATTCTAAAAAAATGATCAACTAATCAGAATTAGTTTTTCTGATTATTACTATTTTTAGTCATTACAATTATTCAAGTCTCATGTGAGAATAATCAATAAGTTGAATATAATTGATTGATTGAGTCTGATGATTAATTGATTAGCAAATTCCACTAATTGCCCAGCTTCACAAAAAATAAGCAGATGGGTACATTTAGGTCACCATATTACCTTTCAAACATAATTTAAGTGTACAATTGTAACTTTTGACATAGGGCTATTTGTTTATGTTTTTTTGTATACTATTGATTTGCCTTTTTGTGTCAGAACATTTCAATATAACGACATGTTTCAAACATGCAATCGGTTTACCATGCGACATGCTACTCTCTAGTAGAGTGTTCTAGGATTGCCTCATAGTAATACTATAGCCAAAACCACACCAAAAAGTAGTTTAAACCAGTTATTGTATTTTTAATATTAGATGCTTCTGTAGGGTCTCAAGTATAGTGAGAAAAATAATTGATTTAGATGTAACAATTAAGTTTTTTAGAGTATTTGTGATACTCTTGTTGCTAATATTTCTTGATAGGTGAGATTATTTTATATTGTTAGGTCATTAAAATTATCCTGTAAATAAGAACTGTATACATATGTTTTAGTCTGTATAAATTACAGACTTTAATGTTAATGTTTATAGTGACAATCATATCTTTAATAAAATAGTTACTTAAAAATAACTATTTTAACTATTTCAGACTGTCAGACAGTTTCTTCCTCGTATGTTGGAGCTCGGACATGGACACATTGTGGCTATAGCATCTATAGCAGGAATACTTGGATGTGCTAATCTTGTAGATTACTGGTAAGGATATCATTTGTGGATGCATATAAAAGCAGTATCACAAGATCCTTCAATATATAAATTATATATGTGAAACTGTGTGCGTGGTAGTTTTGCATATAGAAGCTTGCATGCATTTATAGGCAGATGATGGTGTACAATATGTGAAAAATAGGTTTCATTATACATTTGTTTTCAACTAAAATTAAGCCAAAGTTTATTCAAGTATGTAACATTAATTGCATACAAATTCTGCTATCATATGATTAAAAAGTGTTGTATTGAATCTAAGTTTCAAATGGGCAGCAACTGCCTGTTGTAGAAACCTACAAATGTAGAGGACAGCGTTTCGAAAGTCTTGTAGGTTTCTACAACAGGTGCAGTTGCTGTCCATTTGAAACATAGATTTATTACGAATACTCTGCCTAAACAACCTATCAAAGATTAAGTGTTGTATTGTAGGTTTTTACAACAGACAGTTGCTGTCCATTTGAAACATAGATTTATTACGAATACTCTGCCTAAACAACCTATCAAAGATTAAGTATTGTATTATAGGTTTTTACAACAGGCAGTTGCTGTCCATTTGAAACATAGATTTATTACGAATACTCTGCCTAAACAACCTATCAAACATTATGTGTTATATTATTTTGTTGTATACAGCGTCATCTGAAATTTGAATGTTAAAATAAATATTCCATAATTACTCTAAAACATGGATATAGTCATTACCATAGCTTAATGCACCTGTGAGGCCTCTGTCCAAAGTTCTGAAACAATTTTGTTTTATTGACAGGCAAGGTCCTGTTCCTTTTTCGTGACAGTTAAAAACAAGTAGCATCAAAAAGGTTGATAACTCGCACTAAAGGAAAACCTGATAAATAAAGAAAGGTTGTTGTTCTTTTAATAGATTTCATTGTCATACCTGAAAGTTTCTAAAAAAACTACCAAATTGTTCTACGACAAACACAATCGGCACAACTATAAAATTAAAAAAAAAAAATACACTTGCTCCACATGAAACACCATGCATCTCATGTCGTGTAAAAAATTGTATTATTAACCATACATTTTCTGTTAACATTGAAACGGACATTTAACAAATCCAGTCATTTTATCTAAAACATAAAGCAGGTAAATAAAGAATTTTACTGATTGCCCAACCTTAATACTGTTAACCCTATGACATTAACCTTGACTCCAGCATCGTTGTCTATGAACATTTAATACCTTCTCTGTCATATGAATATTAGTTTTTAACTTTTAACCTTTTAGTTGCTGCCCTTCTGATGAAACAACGCATTCTAATATTTATAAGTAAGAATCTAATAAAATTATATTTAATTAGCTATACTCATTACTGGGTCTATTTTTAGTTTTGATCTAAGTAGGTGCTGTAGGTTGCTCTAATCAGAAGTTAATATTAACTTGTGTATACATGTCTTTTTTTATGTTACATCTTTTAAATTCTGTAACATATTTTTAATACTTTTACTCCTAATTGGTAATAGTCATTTAATTTTTACCCATTATTTTTATTGTATTTTATAAAATTGTATAAACATATTGTCTTCTGTATGAACAGATTACAAGTTTGTCTTTAATTTTCTACTATTTAAAAATTTGTATCTGTTTTGAGTATAAAAGATAAAAAATATATAAATTTATAAAAATAGATAATGGATTGCATTGGTAAGCTGTTCTGTGTTTTGATTAGCTTTTCTTCAACCTTCAAATTGTTATTTTCCCCTTATATTAGTAAAGAGATCCACTTCAACATTATTAACATGTGACTTTGGTCTACACACAGCCAGTCAGTCTTCCTGTTTTTCAGTTTATGTTCCTCTACCACAGAAAATGACAGATCCATCTGTGTGAAGTGATTCTCTTCTAAGTATTTTTAATAGTACAGTTGAAATAAACTTTCAGCTTTAATTTTCTCTCACACACAAGAAAAAAACAAGAAACTAACATTGAAGTAATCTAGCATATTTTATAATTTAACCATGAATTGGGAGTACTGTATTATGCTAAAAAACAAACAGACTAGCCATAGTATTACTATAAATTTTATGTATATTGATTTAGTAGATTATATGCTTAATATGATTATATAAACTTTGTACAAATTCTGAAAAATAATAAACTGTGTGAAAGTAGCAGAAATTTGGCTGTAATGGACTGCTTCTGTCTGTTTCTAGACTAGGACTATGCCCCAGTTTCTATACTGAAATGTTTTTTCAGGCTTAAGTCAAAGTTGTTAATGATGTAGTATCTTTTTTTATAGTTGGCATGGTCTGTAATAAAGTTATTTTGTGTTCCCCTGGGTGAGCAACCATATCTGCAACCGTGTGGTCATGCCATCATTCAAACCGAGTTGTTTGGTAACAAAGGAGTGTAGATTAATTTAATGTAAAGGGATTCTTTAATTTTCTAGATTTTCAAATGGTCAACCATGTTCAGAATTTGATGTTGGTTCCTACTATATTTACACTTTGTAAGATAGACTTGAAACACTGTGTGAAAACATGATACCAAAAATATGGAATAAATTATTATGAAAGTTCTTTTGTTTCTTCATTTTCACTCAAATAATTTTATCTGAATTTTTGTTCTCAATCAAGGATAACCTTTTGTTTTAAGTTATTCTGTTTTTGGTGGTATGTTTTCTTATTTGCCTGGGATGTACGTAGCAAATCATGTAAAATATAAAAATCACGTTCTGCACTTTGGAGCCATGGCCGTGTTATAATGGTGATGGTCAAATTCCACTATTTGATCAGACAGACATCCAAAGAGTTGGCAGTTGTCTAGCTGCCATCCCTATAGTTTGTCAGTTCAAAATTATAGACACTGAGCACAGACCAGTCTTCAATAACTTTGTGCATATATCCCAAAAAAGTATTTATTGAAAACTAAATTGGAGTGCTTTGACGAGTTTGTTCAGATATCCATTAAATTATGCTTTCTTTTTCTGTATTGATTAGTGCTTCAAAATTTGGAGTTGTGGGTTTCATGGCTGCTTTGGCTGAGGAGGTGTATGCTGATAGAAGAGATCATTGTATTCATCTTACAACAGTCTGTCCAAGTACTATGAACACCAGACTTACTCATTACCCACGAACAAGGTAGATTTAAACTAAATTGTTTTTTAAAGGCAACATTATGAACTGTATGTATGTGTGTGTTTGTGTGTAACTTTTTAGGATATAGAATTGTATTTTGAAAGAACATCAGTAACAAGTAGTTGAAAGAATGAAATGAAATCATTTCCATCTGAGCTGTAAAGAAATCTGTGAATGAAACCCACTATAGTTTCTAATAAACTATTATGCAAATTGTTATCATGAAGGGAACAAGCTTTAAACTTGGATTTTTTTTTAACTTGTAACTGTGGCCTCTAAACTTCAACTTATTGTAAACCTTATGTTTCCAGGACTAAAATAGCCCTCTTACAAGCAGCTTATGTGAAATTCATAACCATTAAAGACATGTACCTTAGGACCACCCCCCCACCCCCCAATTTTTTTATGAGAATAAGTCTGATATGACTAAGACCAAAACCTTTTGTCTGAACTTCTTCAACAAATTGGTAGCATTTCATAAACACCAAACGAGTTTATTGTACCGCTGTGGAGGAAACTTTACAGTTGCAAGGTACCTATATAACACAAAACAATCTTAATAAATACATCATAAAACCTTTCCATTTTAATACAACCTAAGAACCTGCAAAAAGTTTTAACCATCACAACTAAATCCTTTATTTTCTGTCCCTCTCTAATCCTAATCAGGCAGTTATTAGTACTGCCTATATAGGGATGGCTAGATTGTTCATTGAAATGTTATTTTAAATACCTTCTCACTAGGACATTAGAACTTTACAATACTAAACAGAGTTTCCTTCTATAACAATATTTTATGGATGGAAATATTATATTCCTGAGGAATTTAACTTTGCTTGAGGAATTTCTTCTTTTTAGTTGGATTTCCCAATCAGGAATGCATGGTCCATCCATATTCCTTTAGCTATGACCAATGAAAGTGAACATATTGTGTGGATTAAATAAAAACACAATTCATGAGTGAATGAAATTTTATTTCATTATTTCTATCCCTGTATTTATGTAATGACTAAGTTTTGGGAATGTCCATAAATATCATAGAAAAAGTGTAAATTTCTTGGTCTTCTTTCTTCTGCTTCTTTTTTTATTACATGATAACTCAAAACCAAAAAAGAAGTGTTAACCAATTTCACTGAGGTGACATAATTTCAAGTGAAGTATCTGCTTTTGTAAGTATTATTAATAACTAGTAGTAATTAAAAAAAAATCATAATTCTAGTGTAAACAATATTATCATTACCCATTGAAGTTAGCTTTCTTACAGCAATATGATGTTCTTTTAAAAACCTGAAGTATGGAGTGAAACAGGAATTAACAGCCAATAATAGATAAACAATAAATATTACAGTTGGAACCTCATTGTATTTAGAACTTGGTTATAACTACAACTTTCCTGGGTCTGTTTAAACACTATTAAAAAAAAATGTAGGAATGGCTAATATCAATCTTTCAAAAACAATGCAAGCAAGATAGTTGGGATGACATTTACATCATCTCTACATAATAGCACAGGCAAGAATTAACATATAGCAATGTATATAACTATTCAATCACAATTGAGTTTAATTTATCCTATTTTTGTCTGTTAACAGTCTATTACACTGTGTGCCTGTGCTATTATGTAAGGATTGATATTAGCTTTCCCTACATGTACTTCCCTTTTTGAAAAGATTTTCTTTACTTGTACTCATCTCAACCAAATTACAAGTTACTTCTAATTTCTGTAGTGTATAATCTTACACTTCTCAATATTGATTAGTAATTTTCTAATCGTAAACCACTTACTCGGCTTATCCACATTCTCTAGAATTAAAAGAAGTTAACAAAAAATTAGGATGTAATGAATGATACTTAATAGCTTCTCAGGAAAACTGTCATGTTTGGAATATGAAGGGAGAGAAATTTGTTAGCTTAAGGCAAAATGTTGAATTTAGTAGAAGAAAATTAACATTGACAACATTATTCATTGTAACAACTGTAAAATTAGGGCTGTTTAAAGCAGCATTTCCCAAATTTTTCCAACTAGGGAGCGGTTTATTTTTGTAATTTTGCATGAGGACCAGTCTCCTCAAATACCTAATTGGATAACCCACTAAGACATGGCTAAGTCTTAACATCAAGCTGGAAGCAATAGTTCTAGCAATACATCAGTGATTATAAAATATACAGGTGTTTTATAGTATTACTGTGTAAAAATCAATAAAATGAATTATACTTCATTGTTATTTAATCTGTACATTAACTGAATATTTATTAATACTCTTTTAAGAAATAAACTTACCTAATGAGAAGGATGATGCTGTTTTCATCACACAGCAACTTCAAATCAGGAGGAAAAGAAGTCAGTTTGATCCTTAAGTCTAGCTCGACATCTAATCTGTTCCTGTACTTGTTTTTTTAAGAAAACCATTGCTGAGAAGCCTGATTCGCATTTATAAGTCGTGATAAAGGCCATAAGAAATCTCACTGCTTTTTCTGATAAATATGGATACTCAGCATGATAGCTCAGCCAAAAATTAATTGAAGAGACATGACTAAAACGTCTTTCAGTGCGGTGTCACGGGACAGTTCAATAATAGAATCAGTTTCTGATTCACTGAGTTATAAACCTTCCTCATTTTCCATATCAACAGTAAAAGGGTTCCTGATCCACATTTTACTGCTGTCAATTGGAGGAAAATATTCCTTCAAGCATGAGAAAAGATCATCTGTAATATTACCTTCTTCATCTTGGTTTTGTAATTCTGTTAAAGTAGAGAAAGACTTATAATTTCTCTTCTCAACTCGATGTACCCACAAGTTAATTCTTTTTATAGCTGCTTCTATCTTTTCCTGGACTTTAAAAATATTTATGTTATCACCTTGTAAATTTAGATCTAACACATTTAAGAAGCCAAAAATGTCACATAAATAGGCCACTTTAATTAACCAATGTAAATTATGAAACCTGTCTCTAAATTCAAATATTACATCCTTTGCTGATGGGGGATGTTGCTCATAAAACAAGATAATTTCATTCTTCATTTCGATGAGTCTTTTTAAGACATTTCTTTTTGATAACCACCAAACTTCACGGTGTAATAGGAGATGCTCATGTTCACTTCCTAATTCTTTACACAAAGCAGTAAAGTTTCTGGAATTCAACAAACGAGATTTTATATAGTTTATGAATTTAGCACATTCTTGCATAA
>NW_013666103.1:475725-483180 GCF_000517525.1 Limulus polyphemus | reverse complement strand
ATATTTGAGAGGGGTTTTCTTAAAAATGAACAACTTAAAAAAATTTTAGTTAGTACAAACTTAGTCAAAAACAATTCTCTCTCACTTCTCAGAACAAACTGATGCTTCTATCATGGGCCATCAGTAACTTGTCTGCTGCTACCTGGCACTACCAGATGTAAGACTCAGGTCTCACATGCCTGTCAATTTCCATTAACAGTTTAAGCAAATTTAACAAATTTGGAATAAAATTCCTAAAACTTGAATGAACAAATGGTCCTTTTATGCGAGACAAAATCCCTTCTTTGATCTTACCTGCAGACAGGGGAAAATCGGCTTGGACTCAGCAGGGGGACATGTCTAGCTAACATGTGGTTTAAATTTATGGCATTTCACAAGAATCTTATGGTTATCAACACCATAAAACTTAATCTTAGGCTTTCTAATTTACACTAAATGAGAACACCTTAATTCCTGAGGGACTGAAGATATAAAGGCAGCCGTCAACTTGTGAATTCTATAGTTTCGTAGCCTTAAGTACAAACTTTCACTTTTCCTTCCTGTTATATTAGCTTAATTGAAATACTGAGAAATCCAAGTTAAATGAAATGAAAATTTAATTTATAATGTATTTGAAAATATTAATTTTATTAGAATATATTTATATTAACTGGTTTAAGTACAAGGGCTTGGAGAAAGTATAAAAATGGTTGGCAGTGAAAGGGTTAAAATTAATTTAATTTTTTTAGTTTTCTGTGGACTGGCATTTTTTTATCATGGACCTATACCGGGTCACAGACCACACTTTGGAAAGTTATGGTTTAAAGTATTATTTTCTAGCCAAGAAATTGAAGATAGTTCTAAATGTACAAAGGTTCATCAGACAGCATTCAAACAATGTGATTTTTTTTGCCTTTTTATTGTTAATAAAAATTGTTTGACAATATCTGAATATTAATCATTCTTTAAATGTCACTCACATGAAAATTCAGTCTTTTGATTTGTATAATTCCTATTACATAGATAAAAGTTGTTGTAGCAAAAGAAAAACTAAATAAGAAAACTACATGCAATGCCAAATTGTCATACTTAGCAGCTCCTCTTGTGCATTGAAGCAGAGCGTTACGGTGAAGCACGGGAAGGATATATTTATCGTCTACATTGCTTCAATAACGTACTGAATGCTTAACATATATATATATATATATATATGGCATATGAAAAGTGTTATAATTGAATAAGTATGAAGCATAAAATATATGCTAACACTAATAATATTAGAGCACTGGTGTAATGCTACGATCACCCCATCCAAGGCAAAATTTTATAATTGATCAACAATGTTGTTAAAAAAGAAATTTGACTGATAACAACACACTCTCTCTCTTGTAACTTTTTGTTGTAGTTGAATGTCCGTATTTATTTTCTAATTGAACTTTTTGTGTTACTCTGTTTTTTATTTTGTTGTTTATTTATTATTATGTTTAATTAATCACCAATTTTATGTCAAAAAGACTGGCCGTTAACACGCTTGAAATGGTGACTGTTAAATAAAGATTTATTTTGCTTAAGTCAGATGCAGTTTTGTTAATTAGCCACAAGAAGGTGCTCTTTCAATGCAAGCTTATTGTATATAGCTGAGTATCACAAGTAGCATCAAACACATTTATGTAAATGTGCTCTTTTTATATCTAATATATAAACATGTTTACTCTATGTTTAACATATTTCTAAATTATGTGCGAATTGTCCCCCACTGGCTCAGTGGTATGTCTGTGGACTTACAATGCTAAAACTGGGTTTTGATACTCATGGTGGGCACAGCACAGATAATCCATTGTGTAGCCTTGTGCTTCAACTCAAACAAACTTGTGATTGATAACCAAATAATTTTTACATGTTGTAGTGTTGTGTATCAAAATATTTTTGTGCTCCCAAATGTTTGTGATTGTTTTAAATACTTTAAGTTATCACCCCTCATAAAGTGGACTAAAATATAATTGTGAAAGTTAATATGTTTATAGAAAACAGTTTGATTTTTATTAGACTTATATTACCCTTGGTGCTGTATTTTGTTTCATTAATTAATATAATTTGATTTTGTATTGTACAGTTCCTGAAAATATACTTTTTGCAACCTTCTGTTTAGTATTGCTAGAAATTTAGCTGAGTTTAGATCATAGTTTAATGCATTTGCTGCCATATGCCCCACTAGTGGGTCACAACCGACTTTTAGTTATGGACCATGTGACGTGGGTCATGAACACTTGTGTTTCCAAGCCAAATTTCTCTTTCGGCATACGAGTTTTGGACACTGTGACGGCTTCTTGGCTTCTCTTGAATATTTAATTTTATATGTACTTAATTTATTAATACAACTGGTGGCAGCAAACATGTTAAGCATGAAGTATACATGAACATAAATATTTTTCATTTTTTAGATTTCCTCGACTTTTGCCTATCTTAGAAGTTGATGAAGTAGCACAGAGAATTATTAATGCTGTCTTGCAGAATCAACAGCTGTTAATCATTCCCTCAAGGATTGAGTTCATTACCAGAATCACAGGGTAAGAATCACCTTAGAGTTCCTTGAATTGAGTGTAACTGTAAGACTACTATGGATTCCATTGTCTTATCTATGGACTGTGTTCTTAGTACCACATTTTTCCAATATTAATTGAAACATTATACAGGATTTAATTTAATAGGATAAAGTAGGATTTATCAAAAAGCAGTACTTAATGGTTATTTTACTTCATGCGGACATTTTGAAACTGATCATTTATTTTATTTTCCAGTATTTTTCCACGTAAGGTCACCCAAATGTTTCAGCATTTCCTGGATTATGCTGTTGATCCACATGAACCTCGTCCACAAAAATGTTAGATTTGCAAAATTTGTAATGAACTTGATGAGAGCAATCTATTTTTGGTAATTTTTTTTTATGATGTGTTTACCAAATCAAGGAAATCAGTAAAAAATAATTTTATATGAAAGATTACAAAAGTTTCTGTGTGTAAAATGTTTTTTTTTAAAATGTAAAATTGAGAGTATTTTGAAAGGATTTGTTTGATACAAAAATAAAAGCTCTTTCCATTGTGACTGTGAGAGAAAGAATTTTAGAAGAAATGTGAAATATTATCAAATACAACTAAGTTGTTTCACAAACATTTATTAAACAAATACATGAAAAACATCATTACATGTGCGTCCCAATCCTATAGCTGGGAAATTCGTAAAGTTGACTGTTTTCTTGTTATGGCGACTACAAATGTGTATTAAATTCAGTTTATTATTAATTGGTTGTAAAAAAAAAAACTACAGGGTAACACCAGAATAATTATTTGGTTAGATTTTGTTGGACTTGAAAAATGTCAAACATTTTCAATGATCGAACAGCTACAAGAAGGCACTAATGTAAATTTCAGTACTACAGTAAAAAAAGACTTATGAATTTTGACATCAATACCTAAATTTTATCTTTATTTGTACTGCCTACAGTTTTGATAAGTAACACATCATGATAAAGTTAATTTAAGAATTAATTTATGCAGTTAAGGAAAGGATTTTTTGCAGCAGTTAATTTTTTGATAAGATAGGGCTACCTTGGATATTTTTTTTAAGTTAGAAACTTAATGCAAAAGAATGAGACTTTTAGAGAAAGGGGGGAACAACAGAAATTGCAAAAGAATGAGACCTTGAGAGAATGGGGGAACAATAGAAATTGCAAAAGAAAGAGACATCAAGAGAATGGGGGAACAATAGAAGTTGCAAAAGAATGAGACCTTAAGAGAATGGGGGGGACAATAGAAATTGCAAAAGAATGAGACCTTGAGAGAAAGGGGGGAACAACAGAAGTTGCAAAAGAATGAGACCTTAAGAGAATGGGGGGACAATAGAAATTGCAGAAGAATGAGACCTTGAGAGAAAGGGGGGAACAACAGAAATGAAGTCATCAATGGACACACTGTGTACCAAAGTAGGTGCTCTCTATTATAGTAGCATTACCTCAGTGGTTTGTTTTGAAACCTTTGTCATGAATGTAGAAGGATATTGATAGTGAAGAAGGCTTATCTACAGTTGTTGATACTGTTTACTGGTGTAACAGCAAATGCTGAGGTTCATCAAAATAATCAGTAAGAAGTCAAAGAACTGCTGTTAAGGCTATAATATGAAGTATAAAAGTTTCTGGGCTCCAAACATCACATTTTATTTAGACTTATTTTGGTTATATTTAAAACAGAAGAGAGTGAAGAAAACTGGCATGTTTAAAAGAGTTTTTTTTTCCCCCGATGTTTCTTTCGATGCAAACAAGAAGTAATATACGTACAGTTATTTAGTACCAGGAAGAGAACTAAATGTATAATTCATTTTATATCTACAAGGTAAGTTGTGTGTACAATGGCCCAGATTTTATAATACAGTATTTTCTTGGATGTTTATGAAATTAAACATCTGAATATCTTAATATAAAAACATTTAAGGGAGTCACATCAGTTTGAAATGTTAAATTTTTCGAATGTTTTGTACCTTCAAAAAAATCTGTACAGAATATAGTCGAAATTTGTACCAAAAATTGAATACATCTGTTAGTATTGTTGTCTGTAAGAAGCTTGAGGGACTTAAATTTTTAAACCACGCTTTTTTTATATTTTAACAATTAATTTTCAAAAAGTGAATAATGAGTATTTTTTTTGGGTCAAGTTATTATCATGTTTGAATTTAGGTATATGCATTTATGTAGGTTATGCAAACATATAGATGAAAGTTACAAATGTCTGCAATAAACAGCAGATTCAGGTAATGTTAATCCGAGAGTAAAATGAACACAAGTCATCAGTTTAGTTCACAATGCTATACAATGTTAAGCTGAATTATTTGACTGACAAATTACATGCAGTGTTTAAAATATAACTGCATCCAGGAGTCCGAACTTGCCCCCCCTCCCTCCCTCGCCTCCAGTAATGAGACCCTAGAATCGTGTCAAACTATACAGTACAGTTCGAGTTTAAAATCGTAGTAATAAGTTTATTAAGAAGTTGGATAACAAGAAAAAACCGTCCATTCCTCTAGCTTCACGAGTTTTGACAAGTTAAGAAAAATACATGAAAATTCACAAAGCTTCACTAGATGTCGTCACCAGTATTACACACTCTTTCTTACTATTCTTTAAATGTTGCATAGTTATTACCAACGCCAGGTGGTTAGGGCGCTCGACTCGCAGTCGTGGGTTCGAATCTCACTATCAGATATATTCGCCTTTTCAGCCGTGGGGGTGTTATAATGTGACAGCCTATCCCTCTATTCGATTAAGAGTTGGCGGTGGATGGTGTTTACTAGTTGCCTTCCCTCTAGTCCATCGTTTCTCAACTTTTTTAGTAACATAATCTTGAAGAAATGTTGTGCGGCAAATCACATAGAATTACAGAAATATGACAATGTTGTTTCATTAGTTAGCATTTTGCGAGGTATTGTGTACTTTGTATTATACTATTGCTGTTTTGCAACATTTTGTAAGATATTGTCACCTAATCTCAAGCCTTTTTGTGGCCCATCGGTTGAGAAACACTGCTCTAGTCTATGATTTCTAAATTAGGGACAGTTGGCGCAGGTAGACGTCTAGTGGCGGGTTTGTGCGAAATTCAACAGACAAAATGTGTTTAGTAGCTTTTGTAAGTAGGACTATCTACGTTAGCTACTCCTAATTTTGAAGTGATTGACTTGAGGGAAGGCAACTAAATCAATACTATTAATCGCCAACCCTTGGACTGCACTTTACCAACGAATAGTTTGATCGATCATAACATTATAACGCCCCCACGGCTGAGAGGGCGAACATGTTCGAGAAAGGGATTCGAGCTCTAACCATGAGACCAGATCAGACCCCTGCACATGCGTGACCTCTTGACAGGAACAAGAAAGGAAAGGATTGTGTGATACCGAACTGACACCTCGAGCTCTAATCATGAGACCAGATCAGACCCCTGCACATGCGTGACCTCTTGACAGGAACAAGAAAGGAAGGATCGTGTGATACCGAACTGACACATGGTTTAACTTTGTTGGTGTAAGCACATTTGGGGGATTGAAAAATTGTCAACTCGTTTATTCTAACCGAAGGTTAAAATTTATAATGCGAAGTAGAATTTTTGGGACCCATAACAGGCCTATGGGGGACTTGCCGTGTCTGCCACACGCTTTGCACCGCCCTGAAAACAGCGGTAATATTTTTACTACAGACCTTTTAATAACTAGTTGTTCTGATAATATAATACATTTTAATTTACAAATAACTTCCAAAGCATATGCAAATTTTTCCATGTTTCCACTTTTTTTTTTAAAGATGAAACTAGAGTTGTTTTTTCAGATAGTTTAAGTCTTATCTGTTAGCTATCCATACCTGTATTTATTTTAATGCTAACTTTGTATTTCTTTTAATGACAGTTTTCTGTTAACACTGTAGTCAAGTTCTTCATATGTATTCCCTCGACAGCTGTAGCTGAGTGTATTATGATTGGTTGCTGTTAAGCACAAAACCACGCAATAGGGTATCGAAATCAGATTTTTAGCGTCGTAAGCCCTGCTGACTCACTTGGAGCAACTGAGTATAGTATCTGCAGCTATAATTCCTCGAGAGGCCTCGCATGATTTTGTTGGTTCACTACAGATTAAAACATCTCACTTTATACAATCAAATTCAACCTTTTTCCATGTGTGAGAAACACAGAATATTATTTTGTAAGACTTGTGAAAACTAGTCAAATCAGAAAACTGTTAGAGCAACCGATTTTTAATATGGACATACGAAACTTCTACTTACACACATGTTGCAAGGTGTATGAATATTACAAGTAGTAGTACACGCAACGAAATTAACTTAAATTTTTATTGAATACGCTAAATGTATATACAAACAGTTGTACGAATACAAAAATACGTCTGCGAACGATGATAACAGTAATAATAAAAGATACGTGAATGACATAAAGCACGCCATTAGGCTTATCTTATGTGATTTTGTTTACAGCAGCTACAAAGTTAACACAATTATTTTATATTCAAAGACGTCCAATATTTTCCACGCGAATGGACTTATTTCTTTGATTACTTTCGTGCTCTTTCTTTCCACAATGTAGACGAGCACTGAACATGCTCTTAGTTGAACTTTCATCTTTAACTGATTCTTCTAATCAGGTTCCAGCAGTTTTCAAGTAAGCTTCAGGCAAACCCTGAAAAACAAGTTAAAGAATTAGTTCACACTTACCAAACGTGTAGTTATTGAGGTTACAGGTAGATTTGAGTTGTTGTATTTTTTCCGCTATAGCGACCGGAGCAACAACCGAAAATGACACGCACCTCCCTCTGCTTCTGGTCAAAGTACAGTCACAGTCCTCTCTGTCTTCAAATTCACACAAAACCCAGCTGTACACAGAGTGGCGTAACTACAAAAGATTAAAAAAAAAGTAATGCCCCCCC
>NW_013666103.1:473494-474892 GCF_000517525.1 Limulus polyphemus | reverse complement strand
CCTGATTGACTCAAGAATCATTGTTACATTCTTCAAACATCACGATCGACTCGAGAATCATTGTTACATTCTTTAAACATCACGATCGATTCAAGATTCATTGTTACATTCTTCAAACATCACGATCGACTCGAGAATCATTGTTACATTCTTTAAACATCACGATCGATTCAAGATTCATTGTTACATTCTTCAAACATCACGATCGACTCGAGATTCATTGTTACATTCTTCTTAGTTCATCCAATACGAATTTCTTAGAAAATGTGAGTAGAATATGATCAATAGGCCTAACGTGAAATAAGGCTACGTCACGTTTGCTGAGGTAGTATTAGGACGAGGATTTTGTTGGCTCGCCCAAACGAGTCTTATTTATTTATGTGTGTTTGTTATCTCATTGTAACTGTATCATTACAGAAGAACAGAGCTGAAACATGCACTTTTCTGTGAAACTTGTTTTCTGATTAACTCTTGAACGTTTAGGGTTATGTTTGTAGCTTCTTTCTATGTATGTTTCTGTCAATGTGGGCTAAAAAAATAAATAAATAAAATTCGATGCTTCTGGCCCTAACTCAAAAGAAAATTTTTATTTTCTGTCGTAAAAAAGTTGCATTCATGGTTCAGAAACTCACTTATAAATGGTTCAATAAAAATAATTTTTTATCAATAGAAAGTTTTTAGATGAATGATTAAAAATCTTTAGCTTTCGTAATCGATACCAGTCTAGTAGTTAAATACAAAGCTACATAGTGGGCTATCTGTTCTGTGCCCAAAACAGGTATTGAAACTCGGTTTTTAGCGTTATAAGCCTTCTGACTTATCACTGTTTCACTGGAAGGCTACTTAAAGAAATAGTAAAATTTAAATCTGTGTCATAATCCTCTTGTCTTATTTACATAAACTTGATTATGTGTAATTTCAATAAATAACTAAATATTGTTACGTCTCCGTTTGTTAATTGATTTTCCGTAAATTCGTTCCGACGAAACTTTAGCGACACAAGTCCTTGCTTAATAAAACTGGTTTATTCTTTCCGAATATAACTTTACGATACACTTAATTTCAACAATTGCGCTAAAACAAACGCTATAACAACGAACGTGCTCAACTTCAATACTCTCTGACTGCAGATCAATTACTCACTGTCTACACTTGTTTCGTCACGTTGTCACCCTCTTACATATATACCAGACTACCCTATATCTAGTAATCTCCCGACTATTCCCGAAGGTTGGAGAGGTGGCGTGACACTAGTCACGTGGCCTCGCTGGCGCAACCCCCCCCCCCCTTAGTATTGTTCGTTCCGAACAATAGCCACTTACAATAAACCAATAACAATTAACAATAAATTAATTAAATGTACAGAATTACAAACCCAAAATTACAATTCAACAAAGT
>NW_013666103.1:467868-472981 GCF_000517525.1 Limulus polyphemus | reverse complement strand
AGAGAAAACAATTTGAGAAATTTTAACCTCTCCTCATATGACAAGCCATCCATCCCAGGCACCATTCTAGTAAGTCTCATTTGAACTATTTCTAACAATTCAATATTCTTCCTAAGGTAAAGAGCCCAAGACAACACAATATTCCAAATGTGGCCTAAGCAGTGACCTATACAATGAAATTATAACCTCTTTAGATTTATATTCAATATTTCTGTAGATACAACCGAAAATCGTACTTGCCCTACCACTAGCAACAACATAGTGCTTGGATGAACTTAGAGACTGATCAACTCTTACACAAATATCATTTTCTTTCATGACACAGTTAAAGCTATTCCATCAAATTATAACCCACATACATTATCGTATATTTATTATAATTAAAACTCATCTGTTATTTATTTGCCCAACTCACTAAATGATCTTAATCCTTTTATAAAGCAGCAGCAGCATCTTCACAGCTAGCTTTTTTTTTTCAAGTACAAACTTTAGCTCATAGCTTCATCTCTTGACCGATTTGAAATATAATTACAGCCGCGGCCATTGAGAATTCCCTCTTGTTTGTTGACTATTCCTCCACCTGTACCATTGATGTAAATCAAAAAGATCAAAGGTCCTAAGACTGAGGTTCGATGTACCCCACTTGTGACATTAATTCAGTAAGATGTAAAAAAAAAAAAAATTAAAGTTCATTGATTTTTTTAAATGTGTAACTGCTTTAGAATAGGTGGCTTAAATGTAAAACGCCCCCCGCAGGGCCGTCTTACCCTGCACTAGTACCCTCGTTCTTTTGCATTATTGTCCTGGAAAGACCTAGATAATACCAAAGTTGTGCACAGCGCACGGCCTTGCCGATCTCTGCCGGGGGTATTTAAATATCGATATAAATCATTTAGACGCAGTTGATAAATGCAAGATTTATTATAAAGTACAGTTGTTGTTAGTTTGATGGGGCAATATTACCCCAAGGGACCTATTTTATCCAACCTATTAAAACTGCGACGGACAGTGAAAACACAGATTAAAAAAAAACACTACAGCGTTATGACCTCAAGATCTTGGAATTATGAAAATCAGCTGTCGTCAACAGTGCCTGGGAGTGACGTAAAGACATGCCATGGAATAAAACGCGCACCATTCGAATATATGAATAAATAAGAAAAGTGGAAAGTGGACCAATTATAGGCACGAGCAGGGAAAATAGAAATATACACATTCACCCTTTATGGAAGTATTTGTTATAAGCATATTTGATCCACATATTTTCACCTATCTTACATTTTATATTTATCCGGCACTTCATAGTTAAAGGAAAAAGTGAATTTATTTGACCAACCTCAAAGTTGAGAATTTTGTCGGTTTCTTAACAATTCGGTGCTGATTGGAAACATTAGGGCTTATTTAAATGAAACTGCTACAATCTTTTTTAATCCCGAAATTTCTATTCGTAGCCGTTTCCTATATGTTTATATTGACAGTCGATTATGGAGTGAAAAATATCGCAACTATTTCCATTAAATAATCAACAAGTCCATAACTTTCTATCTGGTGTACCTTGATTTCAAAGTATTGTTCAATTGTTCTTGTGAAACAATGTATAATATCAATTTTGAGTTTTCCTTTTCCTCACTAAAATGTATAAGTTTAATGAAAAATAAAAATAAAGAATCCATGAACAGCATAGAGGCCTAATGTATGCAATAGACTAATTTCGCCGAATTCACGGCTCACTTGGGAAGACGTTTAAACAAAAGAAGTATTGTAGGTGTCATATAATGGTGGAATGCTGTAATGAACTTGTTATGTATTTATTTTAATATGAACGTTGTTTAGATTAAGTTTATATTTAAAAGCATGCATAGCTTGTAGTGTTAGATATGTATTGCGAAACTCCCGCTTATTCTCCAAAGTTGTAGAAGATTCTCGAGAATGGTTGAAGTTAACGTTCATTATAGCGTTTGTTTTAGCGCGAATGTTGAAATCAAGTGTATCGTGAAGTTGTATTCGGAAAGAATAAACCAGTTTTATTAAGAAAAGACTTGTGTCGATAAAGTTTCATCGGAACGAAGTTACGGAAAATAAATTAACGAACGGAGACGTAACAATATCTTATCGAGGGTTCACAATGAGCGGGCCCGGCATGGCCAGGTGGTTAGGGCGCTCGACTCACAATCCGAGAGTCGCGGGTTCGAATCCCCATCACACCAAACATGCTCGCCCTTTCAGCCGTGGGAGCGTTATAATGTGACGGTCAATCCCACTATTCGTTGGTAAAAGAGTAGCCCAAGAGTTGGCGGTGGGTGGTGATGACTAGCTCTCTCTAGTCTTACACTGCTAAATTAGGGACGGCTAGCGCAGATAGCCCTCGTGTAGCTTTGCGCGAAATTCAAAAACAAACAAACAAACACAATGAGCGAGTTAATTACGAGTTGATGTAAGTACGATTCGCCAGGAAGCAAGCTAGCTTTGTCCTTTGCCACACACGCTGAGCTCTCCACGGTGAATTTATATGTTTTCGTAAAAATACTAATGCCCAATAAGAATCCATTGAAGTTAAACGATGTGTAACATTCGAAATTTATAAATATTCCCGGTCAAATATCTTAAGTTTTCCGACTGATAAGCGTTATAAAAATTACAGTTATAGCTTTCGAAGTTTATAACACACTGATTATAGCGAACTACTAATAGACAGTATTTAGAAAATTCAGATTACATAACAATACTGAGCTATATTTAAACGTTTACGTATATAGATATATTGTTGATTCTAATACTTTCTCACTGCAGATCAATTACTCACTACCTACACACACATTATTGTCCCGTCACGTTGTCACCCTCTTATATATACCAGACTACCCTATATCTAGTAATCTCCCGACAATTCACGAAGGTACAAGATATTTCCAGAAAGCAGGAGGCGTGTGTGACACTAGTCACGTGACCTCGCTGACGCAACAATATGATATTTTAACTCAATACTTCAATTACTTCATCATCCATGTTATCAAATGGAAATATATGAATAATACAATTTCTACAATAATATAGATTTAAAAAATTAATAAATTATTCAAATATTTGTAAAAAACATTAAAAAAACAACAACACCAGTTATGATAATTACCACGACACAGTCTTGTTTATTTTTTACATGTTTTAATGAATTGAATTAATAACATTGTCACTTTGGTTACAGGTATGATTATTTTAGACGATTTAATACTCCAGATGCACAGGTAATAAATCAGTAAAGTGTTGGGTTACTTCCTGGTCTTGGGATGAGTTTATTACTGTTGGTTACTACGCTGTTTACAATTCATGAACATACTGTTGGTTAATACGATATTTACGATTCATGAACACACTGTTGGTTACTACACTGTTTACGATTATTGTTTTCCCATATCTTGTCTTTAGATATTTATACTCGTTTTCGTTTTTAAAACTGTAAACATTTACCAAAAAAACACACGTTTACAGTTAGTTGAATTTTCCTGCATATAAGTTATTGTATCACTTGAGAACTCCATGCTCATAGCTATAGCTTTTATTTTTCTGCTCATAAAAATTATCGTTTTTTAGAAACTTAGCTATAAATTTTGGCAGCTTACCAAATTTAGGTTGGGACAATCTGTGTACAGCATCAATATCTTCCAATTTTAATGAATGGTTTAAAAAAAAACAGGCTGATTAAAAATTCATGTAATGACAAGAAAAAACCATAGCCCATTAGCGTTTTCCATTTATAGACCTTTCTTCTTCAGGGGCAAACTGAGAAACTTTAAACCAAAGTTAAAAGCAACTTACATAACAGTCTCATTCAGGTTCTATCATAGGAACACCCAAAAATTTCTAACAAACCCGTTCTGCCTTACTGTTCAAGGTCACCAACTATTTTACTTTATTTGTTAAGCTCTTTTTCATCACCAAAACTTGAATTTCAGCGAAGAAAGATGACGTAGAGAACTTTTCTATTCTTTGATTGGCTACTTTCACTACAACAGACTAGTTTCTCCAAATTCACGGGTCATCAATGCTGCTTGAAACAGCGAAACAAATAACTAAACTAGGTCTCATGTAGTGGTGGAATGTAAACAGTTTGTTTAGTTTAGATGTAATTTGCTCATCCCTAACAACCTTAGACATCAAAAACTATATATTTAAGGTAAACAAATTATTTTAGTTGTAGAATCGATAAGTTCTGTGTCACAAGTACACACTTCCTTATCATTTCGTTGTATTTTTCCAGTATGTGGATTTTTTCAATAGCCTTTGTGTAATTGTATTTCAAATCATTATAGTCCTTATATATAAATTCCTGTCTTTTTCAATTTCGTCAACATTTGATTGCAATGAGATTGACCTATTGGAAACCATAGTAGAAATATGACATGTTATTTTTCGTTTAAAAATTCGATAAGGAATTTATAAGCCTTTCCTCCATGGGCTCAGCATAGCCAGGTGGTTAAGGCGCTAGGCTCGCGATCTGAGGGTCGCGGGTTCGAATCCCCGTCACACCAAATATGCTCGCCCTTTCAGCCGTGGGGGCGTTATAAAGTGACGGTCAATCCCACTATTCGTTGGTAAAAGAGTAGCCCAAGAGTTGGCGGTGGGTGGTGATGACTAGTTATCATAAATTTAGCCTTACACTGCTAAATTAGGGACGGCTAGCGCCTCGTGTAGCTTTGCGCGAAATTCAAAAACAAACAAATAAATTTTTCTCCATTTTATTCATCATGTCTATAATAGATTCACTTTATTATATCTCCATCAAAGTTAATTCTAGGTAACAGCATGGAGCCAAAATAGGGGTTTGTAGTTTGAGTAAATAATGTCTACAGTATCTCTATCCTTATTTTTGTTTAACGATCCATATTTACAGGTTTTTAAATTAACATTTTTTTTATTTATCCTGTTTGCTGGCCTTTTTTATGCTCAACTGTGGGCAATGGATTACTTGATATGGCAGCTAACTTTATACATTGCAATGATAATAAACATAGCTAGTAGTTAGCTGATACGGTTCATGATGACATGCTGTAGCTATTGACTATTTGATCGCATTAGTTCGAGATGTACAATGTTAAGCTGCAGTTGGAGATTGTCA
>NW_013666103.1:451492-467549 GCF_000517525.1 Limulus polyphemus | reverse complement strand
TCATGGAGATTTGTTTGAGAATATAGTGAGCATTTATAGTTTCTGTGTAACTAAATTCTCTCTATATATATGGGCAAATATATGCCTAGACTAAGACACAACCCCCACTAAGCGAGCATAAGATTTTACCAGTAGAAGAGCACTTTTCAAATAAAACATATACGTCTAAAACATCGCTTTAAATAAATCTTATTGTCTTTTAAAGTAATTATTCTACGAATATATGTATTAAAATTTAATACTATATGTATTGATAATTTATTTTTACTCCTTCACTTCATAAGTAATATAGGGGTTGGCTCCCTAAAGACACTGATTGTATAATGTACAAAGCATTGAGTATCTACATGTTACATTCATCTAATATTCATCTATTATTGGCTGGTAATTCCTGTTTCACCCTATACTTAAGTTTTTTAAAAGATACACCAGACATTTGTAAGAAAGCTAACTTGAAGGAGTAATGATAACATCGTTTACACTAAATTATGATGTTTTTAGCTTATGTAAAATATAGAGGAAACAAGTCGACTTTTCATTACCACTACGACCGTAGCAGTACCTTATTTAGTATTCTACAAAAGGTTAGGGTGCAATATACCAAGTTGCTTTTGTTGTAGGCTGGCAAGAGAATAATAATAAGAAGAAGAATTACAAATGGGCCGTTTTGAGCGGATTGTCTTTTCCTTTTAAGTGTAACATAGTGCTTTTTTGTGAATTTTTATATGTGTACAGTCTTAGCACTAAATAGTAAGGGTTTTAAAGGTTATTTGAACTGAATATTTGCTGTTTAAGGTGCTTTGTGCCCGAACGTTCTAGTTGGGTTTTATGCAATATCTTGTGATCCCTATTATGAACCATTATTGTGGTTCAAGACATCGTTATAGACAAGAATGAGATTTGAACAAGGAATAATCGCATTGATATCATTAAAACTTCATATACAGATCACTAATGAAAACATAATAACGCTTTCGCAGTTGGTGACTTTTATAATAAGTTTGATCAAATTTGTTGCTGATCTTTACGTAGCGAGATGAAGTTGTTCTTGGTAGTCTGTCTGTTTGTTTGTTTTGAATTTCGCGCAAAGCTACACGAGGGCTATCTCCTTCCTATTAGACGACCATCTTCTAGGCTAAAGGAAGGTCGTAATCCTATGCTTTCTCATAAGTTCTTCGGAAGGACTGGTATGAAATAATGTTGTTGTTTATTTTATGAAAAATAACCTTTTGTGTTTGGTTTGAATTTCGCGCAAAGCTACACGAGGGATATCTGCGCTAGCCGTCCCTTATTTAGTAGTGAAAGACTAGAAAGAAGACATCTAGTCATCATCATTCATCGCCAACTCTTTTATCAACGAATAGCGGGATTGACCGTCACTTTATGACGCTACTACGGCTGAAAGGGCTAGCATGTTTGGTGGTTACGTGGATTCGAACCCGTGACCCTTAGATTGCGAGTCGAACGCCCTAACCACTTGGTCATGCTAGGCCTAACCACCTGGCCATTCCAGGCCTGTTCTTAGTATGACCAGAATGTGTGTACTTTTGAACGAATTTGAAGAAATTTTGTCTTATGAATGACATTAGGTTGAAATATGATTTTTCAGAGTGTGTTCGATGTTGTTGACTTAAGATGATAAGTCAGAAGAAGAAGTCTGTAGGACTGTTCAATGTGTTTTTGTGTGTGTGATTAGTTCTAATTCTGCCAACTAAACTTCAAAGTCTTTGCAGCTTCTTTGTATCACGAATTTCTGTCCGTTTTATTTTTGTAATTGTTATTATGAGTACAGTGCATTTTATACAAAGAGCCTGATTGGAGACTGAAGTACGTTTAATGTTATTTTTTATAGATAAATCTCTATATAGAAGACGGCCATTCAAAACAAACTTTGACTTCATTTTCGGAAATGGCTTAAGGCGTGTGAGAAAAAGTTTTATAGGTATTCATCCAAATGAAATAAAAATCATTAATGTTTCGTTGCCATCTTTTCAATATCGTGTATAAAGAGATTTACCAAGATAAAAACGACCTTGGCAACCGATGAAGATATATTTAATTCATAGCGTTCGATAATATTTGATTGGATAGCACAATATATTTCCAGTCGTCAACTTCATACGAGCCCTAAAAAACGATTTTAAAAGATCTCTGTCACAATTAAATCACAGAACTCTTCTTGGTACGATTAATATTTAATGCGTCGAATGCAACTAAAATGCTTAGAAATGCGTTAGATTACTCATTGGCAACAAAATAAAATATATGCGACACGCTTTAAGATGTTGAACAGCCGATTGATTATTGTTCAGATCTGATTTCGAAACACTGATTGAAAAAACTTTCTCTTTAATGTGTAAAATTCTAAAACCAGTAGCATTACATAAGATCTTGAAGTTTAAGCTGATAGGCACATAATCACAACATTTAGAATAACGAACGTAACTGTTCGAAGGGCGCAGAAAGGCAACAGATTGTCAATATCATCGACCTCAACGAGAACAGACAAACATTTAGCTTTACAAATCACGATGCAATTTCAAGGTTGGCCCAGTAATTCCTGATCTGCCTTTATGCTGTATATATATTCATAAAAGTTTTCAAAATTACAAAACACTTTATTTTATTATAAACGTTATTTTACAAACGGTAATGTTCCGGTGTTTTCGTGTACTAGTTTTGTTTCCTATTCTTCCTGAAATGGTCAGAAGAGGCGTCTAATTTGATACAAAAAATATTTAAAGCCAATGTGTTTTTAAATGTTTTCAACATTTCTGTACATTTGAGGTAATTAACTCGCAGTCGTCTATTTAATCACTGTTTACTAGAGATTAATTAAGGCTCAAAAAGAGAGAAAATTCAGATTTGTTTGGGAAACTACAAATGTTTGTCAATGACAATTAATTTCCGTAGCTAAAGTGTTTATACAAGTTACACGTCACACAGTTGTCCAATGTCAAAGCTAAATGTTCGCCGGAACTGGTTGAAACTTTTACTTCTCATTCAGATCAGAGCTCGCCAGACTGAGAGGCTCAGTAAAGACAGCTGTGCAAATTACATACCCTCATACATACGTGTAAAGGTATACCTAAACAATCCTGTAAAAAAAAAAACCACAGGATAATGTTCTGCAAAACAAATCGACGAAACATGGAACAATAAACATGCTGGGGAAGATTAAAACATGATATTTAAATGGTCAAATTTGTTTAAAAAATTAAATTATCTAACTTTTAGATATCATTTATTTTTTGAAGGAAAAATAATCTCCAGTGGGATCTTCGATCCATGGATAGTTTTGGGAACAATCCATACAAGTGTGTAGACGAATGGTTTCTCCTGGAAGTTCACGAGTTGTTAGTGGGCAAGCGTTGGGAATACTACAATAAGGCTGACCTTTGACCTCACACTTCTCCTTCCATGGAGGAAATTCTCGTATGCGGCTCAGCTCTGCAGGGTTTTGCATCCATTGAAGAACTTGTGTCATTGTGACAAAGTAAATGTCCGTTCTGTCCAGCATCTCGTCGATCCAGCTTATCAGAGCATCCAAAAATTCAGGATTCAGCTTAAGGAAGCCGGCATGGAAAAACAAGCCGAGAGGAGCACGGTTGGTGGTGTAATGTCTTTCCAGGTTGTGATTGAGAAAATTGTAGAATTGATCACCTGTAATCAAGTTGCTGCAGCTGTCCACCATGGCACAACCAGCCAGGTTTTCATCAAAACTTGGGTCCTCACGACGGTCCAGCTCATTCATGACCATCTCCCACACAGCATGAGAACGCGTGGGACAGTTCTGCCCATTACCGTGGCACTTGTGAGGCATACTAAAGTAAAGGGTGTAGGGCCAGAGGGGAGGATTGGACAGAGGGACAGTAACGGATGAGTCATATAAGAAGGATTGTTCTTCCAGCATACGGAATTGGGTATTACCGCCCAAGCGCAGGTATGGCGAACGGACACCAACAATTGAGTTGTCTGTGATGTTGGCAAACTTTTCAATAATCAACCTCATTCCCGCCATTTCCTTTGCCCAAGTTTCAAGATTGGCACTGCTCCAGTATGTCTCGTCATCTCGGTGACTATTTAGAGAAATACAAAATAAATAATAATTATAATATTCCTGAGATATATATATATATATATAACATTTGTGAAAAATGAATATTGCATTTTACTACAATAAAGTAAACTTTCTAACACAAGACCAGAGTTGCGAAGCAGAATAAAAAAAAGAGAAGTAAAAAGATGTGTTGAAGGGTGGATCAGCACAAAAAACACCATAAAACACATTGCATAATTTACGAGATTCAAATTGAACTTTACGACGATTTTTCGAATCTACTCTCGAAGCAACGTGTACGAAAACAAATACAACAAGTTTTATCAAACTATAGATTCATTTTAACAATCACAATTATGTTAAGCTTTTTTTTTATCAATCTATTTATCGCGTCTCTCAATTTCATACTCACGTGATGGAATGAGAAGCAATTTCGTGCCCCTTGCGATGAAGTTCCTGAACTGCAGAGTAATTGGTGTATTTATGGGAAACAAAGAAGGTACCCTTTATAGAACATCCATTAGGGTTATTCCGACCTTCTCTGAACAGTTCTTCATATATGTCAATGTTGTTGATATTGACAGCGTCATCGAAAGTAATCATGACCATCTGAGGAATTTCGTTCGGATCTTTTCCTCCAGGAATTAGAGTTCCATCGTGAGAACAGAAACAGTCTGGCAAGATACATTGTTTCTGGTCGCAAGGAGGCGCTCTGTTAGGATCCTTTTCTTTAGCTAAAAAAAAGAAAGATGTAATCTGTTATGAATAACAAAAGGGAATATCATTTTCCAAAAAAAAACATAACATGAAACTAAAAACAATTTTTATTAAAATACAAACCATAGCCTTGCTCTTATTGATAACTTATATTCTCAAGAGATATAGAAACTTCAATTTTCCAAACAAAAAGTTACTTTTAGTGTAGCACGCATACATTTAAAACTTGTTTTCCCAATACATACACATACGATGTTTATGCCTAAAAAACAGAACTTCGAATATTCACAACTAGACTAAATAAACAATTTTCCATCGTCGTGAAGTTTTTAAAAGTATTTCTACTAAATGGAAGGGTTAACCATATATTTAAACTAATTATTCTAGCCAAACAAACGAAGAATAACTTGATTAACGTGTTGGAAGAGGTACTTTGATTTCAAATTATGCTATAACTACAAATGAAAGAACCACTAAATGATATGCAAATAATATTCTATAGAAATACCAAACATAAGGGATTCAATCATTTCTCTAAGGGTTGGTTTGGCCATAAGGAATTCAATAATTTTTTAAGGTTGGTTTGGCCATAAGGAATTCAATCATTTTTTAAGGGTTGGTTTGGCCATAAGGAATTCAATCATTTCTTTAAGGGTTGGTTTGGCCATAAGGAATTCAATCATTTTTTTAAGGGTTGGTTTGGCCATAAGGAATTCAATCATTTTTAAAGGGTTGATTTGGCCATAAGGAGTGCGATCATTTCATTAAGGATTGGTTTTGCCATAAGGAATTCAATACTTTTTGTAAGAGTTGGTTTGGTCATAAGAAATTCAATCATTTCTTTAAGGGTTGGTTTGGCCATTTTATTGAACTTGGAGTAGTTATTTTTATGCACTTCAGGGTTTTTCCTTTCTTTCAGAAACGACTATTCAGATTCTTTGCTGAACCCTTCTTCAGAATGAGACTATATAACAAAGAAAAAATAACTCTTGGCGGGGGAAGTCCATAAAAAAGAGCTACCTCCAATTGATCATTTTATTTGACTCCTTAACAACTTTAATGTTCCAAACATTTCTAGAAGAAAAAAAATCTGTTTTTCAAAAATACGCATTCGTACATCACACATGCATCATTCGTACATCATAAATACATCATTCGTACATCATACATGCTATGTATATACATAAAACATCATTTTATTTAAGATCTTTTAAAAATACGCATTCGTACATCATACATGCTATGTATATACATAAAACATCATTTTATTTAAGATCTTTTAAAAATACGCATTCGTACATCATACATGCTATGTATATACATAAAACATCATTTTATTTAAGATCTTTTACTATTTATTTCTTTTTTAAGGGCGGAGGCTGGGAGTGACATATAGTAGAAATATTAGGGTGGTTTCATTTCATTTCTACTTTAGGAATTATAAGAACTTTTAAGGGTAACTGCCTTCCCACAACTGGCTACACAGACAGTGAATGGCAGTAGGAGTTGAGACGTTGTGGGTGTGAGCACTCAACTCCGTACTCTTAAGTACTTGTGAGCTATTACCAAAGATAATATCCGTTATGTCTTTACGGGGACAACTAGTATTAACAATGGATTTTGCAAAAAAAACAAAAAACTTCTTAATGTTTATTTTATATTAAGTTCATTGTTGTTTTATACTGCTGATTTTAATCGCCTATTAATACTTAATGTAAATAACAGTATTGAAGCTATTTACTTAATTATATATATATACATATACACACAGAATAACAATTAATTTAGGAAGTATTAAGTTCAAGTGTATGACTAGTGATCCCACGGATTTTTTAATTGTTTACTAATGTATATTTTTTTTAGTCTGAATTTCATCTCATTTCTTAATCTGCCACTGTTTTTACAGAAAAACTCAATTTAAACGAATGTTCACTGTTGATTGGAGTTTGAGTCGTACTTACTACAAGCGTTTTCGTCAGATCCATCAGTACACTGAGGTTCTCCGTCACAGAACAGCTTACGCTCGATACATTCACCGTTCCCACAAGCTAACTGGTTTTCACTGCAGATTGGTTCATCTGTGGAAAGAAGGGGCGTGGCCAGACGAGGTTTCTCCACCTGATCACAGTTCTTGACTTGGTCCTTCCACCCACAGGTTTGTTTTTCGATGTCAAATGCCAGTCCCGTGGGACATCTTAGTGCCAGCAGTCCTTGTACGGAACAACGAACCACGTCTCGACAGTCTTCCGCTGCTGTCAGGCGAAAGTACTCGCTGGGAGATCTACCCTTACATAGATCGGAATCATTCTGGGTGTCAGAATTCGTACTTTCCGCTTGTCTCTTTACAATTGACACACCCAGCACTACAGACACAGAAACATCCACTTAGTATACAAATCTATCAGAAAAATCTAAATCAATAATAACAACTTCTGAGAGTCAGGATAAATCAAATTTTTTTCTAGAATAATACATGCATAAATACACAAGTATATATATGAATTAAAAGTAGTACCACTGCGTAGGCTGAAGCCAATATTTCCACGCTATTTATCATACATAAAACATTTAATAAAGAAAAGAGCAAGTACGGGTAAATTCATGTTACCTCCTACGTAGCGCCCCCTAGTGCCACAGCGGTATGTCTACGGAATTACAACGCTAGAAACTGGGTTTCGATACCCGTGGTGGGCAGAGCACAGATAGCCCATTGTGCTTAACTTCAAACAATCCTACGTAGCAACGAGGAAATATTTGGTATATATCTATACACATATACCCAAATAAAGATTAGACCTTTATTTTTACATTTCATTAGATTTAAATGTAGAGTTTTAGAAGCGTAGAGTGCGTGTGTATATTTCTTGATTTTGTCTATCTGAATGCAATAATAATAATAATGATTTCCCGAAAGTTTACCATTCCGATGATCGAAGTAAAATAGCTTTTCGTTGTATCATCTTGCATATAATTTAAAATATTTACCGGAAGGTGAACAGTTATCGTGTTTGTTTGTTTTAGAGCAATACTACACAGTAGGCTATCTGTGATCTGTCCATCACGGGGAACCGAACCCCGGATTTCGGCGGTGTAAGTCCGCAAACTTATCACTGACCTACGAGGACCGGTAAAAAGTGACAAATAATGAAATGAAATGGAAGGAGAAAATTGACTTTAAAGTGAACCAACAAAATTAATTAATTTTATAAAACCAATTATTGCTGTCCACGTTTTAATATTTTTTTAATTATTTTTAAATACATAAATAGTTCTAAACAGAATAGAGAGTTCACAGATCTTTTTTTTTTGTTGGTCAGTACAAAGCTGCACAATGGACTATCTGTGCTGTGCCCACCACGAGCATCGAAACCTGATTTGTAATGGAACCCTCAGACTTACCGCTGAGCCACTGGGGGGTTACTTATCTACCAGTCCTTATTAACTTGTTTGGCCTAATTTTTGGAATATTAGTATTGTCATAAATAAGTCTATTTGGTGATCTTACACTGGTACGAGCACAAACACACATTTGTATATACGAAAAAGAAATTGGTTATCATATTGCTGACAAAAGATATTTTTTATCAGGATAGTTAACGTTTCGGGCTACCGTCCTTCCTCAGAATTGACAGAAGGCAATACACACCCACCTGTTCACCACACAGTCAAAAGTACGCCATAGAAAAATCACAGATCTTTCTCTCATGATAACTTTTTTTTTTGCATTAAGGTTGGTTAAATTGCCACAAGGGGCGCCAAAAGATATAAAATCCTTAAATTAGGGTAATCTTGTCACAACCGGTTTATCCAAATGCTTATTAGGCACGACGCCAAATATCATTAACTTTTTTTTTTTTTAACCTAGGAGAACGAGAAACAAAAATTGATGTCAAATCCTCGCATTTATCTACTTTTCTCATCGATAATTTTGAGAATTTATAACTGTTTTTCTTACTACAGTTAACTTGAGTCGTCATGAAGGAACTCTACAAGTAAGAAGTACCTAAGTTAAGGAATATTTTTTATTTTCATACTTGAAAATGCTCCTAAAAATTACATGAACTTTGAAATAATATAAATTACCAGTATTTTTTCTCTGGTGGTTAAGGCGCTCGACTCACAATCTGAGAGTCGTGGGTTCGAATCCCCGTCAACGAACATACTTGCTCTTTCACCTGTGTGGGCGTTATAATGTTATGGTCAATCCCACTTTTCGTTGGTAAAAGAGTAGCCCAAGAGTTAGTGGTGGGTGGTGTTGGTTAGCTGCCTTCCCCCTAGTCTTCCACTGCTAAATTAGAGACGGCTAGCACAGATAACCCTCGTGCAGTTCTGCGCAAAATTCACAACAAATCAAACCAATTTGTCTTATTTTTCCGGAAGATGGCGAAAGAAAGAGAGAGAGTGTGCTTAATTTTCCACAATACATTGCCGCTTTGATTGCCTTGAATAAGATCGTGCAATATCATGCTAAGATCATTGCTTTTTAACGTTCAAAACTTGAAAATCTTTTGTTAAGTGTAAATTACCCTTTTTTTCATTTATGTTTCAAATGAACCAAAACTTTTAACCCATACAAAATAGTTGTTTTATAAATTGTAACGCCTAAGTTTTTGTTTAGTTTCATAATGCTTAATTGCGTAGGATTCGTACATAGGAGTATCATTACTACAAAGTACTTCATCCTACCTTGACAAACATATATCTAAGAGGCATTTATAAACCTGCCGTTCCGGTTCTCCTTAGAACTTGATTGGTGATCTAGGTGTTCACGCGGTAAACCAGAAAAAGTAACCCTGATCTGAATATGGGGCATTACACCATCAAAATAACAATAAAAAAACTAGACCCGCTTGTATGCCACAAATACCAGAACTCGTTAAAAACTGAAAGAGAAAAAAACTACCAACAAAATAGGTAGATTCGTGATGCTGGGAACTGTTGACTGTCCCAGTTAATATTTCCGGGCACTGCCCGTTATGTCAGTGGTTCTTCTGGTTTGTTGACTCTCTCTCTCTGCTCATTCGAAGCTGACCTAGACTCTCTTGTCTAGCACTAGGCAAAATAAATAACACGCTTTTGGAACAGGTTAAGTATAACACACTTCCCACAAATTACGTAGATCTCTGTAGATTAACTTCTAACGAAACGGGTGCATATGGTGTAGAATCTATTGATAAGTATAAATAATTCGGGGAATTTATGTAGCAAATTGTAATACAGTATAGTGGTAATTCAGGCTAACTTTAATTAAAGAACTTCCAATGTTTAGAAGGGTCATTAGTTGGACTTTGTCGTGAAAGCAATAACTTGATGGTTTTATTATTCAGAGTCTTAGGATAAAACTTCCTGAATCTAAATTGCTATAATCTAGCCGACCACTTGTAAGTTGTTTCACTAAATAGACACCTCACAATTTTAAAAACCAAATCACAAAAAACCGAAGTATTAGACTATTTTCTATGTTTAAGTAAAATGTACAAATAGCAGCACAGTAGAAGGGACGACCCAAATCGATAGGTTTACAATAGATCTAATTTAAATTAAGTTTTGGGGCCAAATTATTGATTCGCTATAAAAGATAAAAGATAACAGATAAAAATTCTAAAACCAATCTGATAGTTGGAGCTAGAAAGTCGAAAAGATGAGATAAAGGGAATAACCCCAATCAATTGAATATTTTGTCGAAGAAATGTCCTACAAATCGTATATCATTGGATCAGTGTGAAAAGTCCTTATCAAAGTGCATCCATATGGTTAGCAATTTGTTGAAAAATGTCCTACAAATCGTATATCATTGGATCAGTGTGAAAAGTCCTTATCAAAGTGCATCCATATGTTTAGCAATTTGTTGAAAAAATTTCCTACAAATCGTATATCATTGGATCAGTGTGAAAAGTACTTATCAAAGTGCATCCATATGGTTAGCAATTTGTTGAAGAAATGTCCTAAAAATCGTATATCATTGGATCAGTGTGAAAAGTACTTATCAAAGTGCATCCATATGGTTAGCAATTTGTTGAAGAAATGTCCTACAAATCGTATATCATTGGATCAGTGTGAAAAATCCTTACCACAGTGCATCCATATGGTTAGCAAAATCAAATACAATGCTCAATTTTCCCTGGATTCTGAAAATACAAAATGCTTGGTCGCAAAAGGTTAATACCAAGAAATATAACGTCATGTAAGTTGGTTATTTTCATATTAATTTCACAATTCCGCTTTCGTTCCCCCCTACCCCTGATTTCCATAATATCCTGATATCCGCTGCATACAAAAATGCCAAAATTGCCAGCATGACTGTAAAATATTTTCGGGAGAAGACGCTCCCGAACTTCCTTAGCTTTCGGTAGGCTTACCTCTGACAAGTTTGATTCTTTACCAAACTTTAATACCGTTCCAGACGACTAAAAGTGGTAATACTAAGAATATTTATATAATCAAACTCTTTCTTACACACACACAGAACAAGCGGAGAAAACTTTTTCACAGGGCAAGTACTAATCAAATAAAGATCGTGCTGTATTTGAGCATTCGAGTTTGTAGATAAAAATATTATTAGTATGTGCGCTTATAATAATCTAAAGATTGCACTGTAAATAGCATGCTAAACCCAAGTCAGAGTTAGTAAACTAAAGTTTATTAAATGGTTAGTTTAGGAACATCTTTAGATCTTTAGAAAACTTATCTGACCAACTATTTTTAGTCTTAACTTAATATTTATTCAAAGAAATAAATTATTTGTGTTCTTTTAAGCGTAAAGCTACACAATTGACTATTTGCGCTTTGCTCACCTCAGGGATTGAGACTCGAATTTTAGTGTTATAATCCCTCAATATCATCGCTGAGCTACGAGAGCTTTTGTTTAGGTACATAGCTACCTCTAGTATCATATCTTCAATGTGATGAGATAGATTACTAGCTTTGGCCATATGTGACTTTATGTAAGAAATTCACTTCCAAAAACCATGTCTTAGATTTATATAGATCATGATAACGCACGGAATACAAGGAAAGTCAAAAACGTACCGTTACTTAGCAAAGTCACCAGAACCAGAAAACGTGCTGTTCTTGATACCATACTGGTCTTCGATCAGAAACTCATCTCAGAAAGTAACGAGACGGGTGAATAAGCAGCGAATGGACTTATATACTGGCCTACTCGCGAATAGAAGTCGAATATCTTTGTAGAACAAGCAATAATCCACCTTTCCTTCACCGCGATTGGCCATTGTGAAAAATATATAACGGCGTTATAGGAACAGTAGCCAATCACAGGTGTTAAGCATTTGCACGAAATTTAGTATGCAAGTCGACATTTTTTTTATGAGTTAGTATGATGACTATGAAATTCTTACTTTTTTTTGAAGTTTATACGGGAGAAAGTAACTGTTCTACTAATCCTCAGTTTTTTCTTGTAATCTTAGACTTCTGCACATCCAAAGATTGTGCAGGTCACGTAGTGGAATTAGGCTACATGTTTTCAAAATGATAAGGTCTCTCTATTGCGTCAGATATTAAGGGATTTTGTAGCAATACTGAATGTAAACATGTAATGATCATACTGTTAGCACTAGGTCTCGTATATTTTTCTACTAAGATGTGGAGCCTGTAGGAACTACGAGTTAGAAATTTCTTTTAGTGTTTGTTTTTTATGAATTTATCTGCCTTCAAATGGACCACCACATCGTGTAATCCAGTTCACGAAACAAGTTTGTCCATTTTAACAACTTACTTTCAACTTTCATTGTACACTACCTGTTATATCTTTCACTGTCATCGAGCGCAGGGCTTCTGAACCCATGAGTTGCGACCCAAAATTTAGTCGTCAAAATGTGTGAATGGATCGCGAGCAGACTTTGAAAGTAGATAATGGTTTATGTATTTTTTGAATGGCTTATTTATTTAATAAGTATTTAGTAAGTCAGATGTTTTTCGCGATAAAGTTATTTTACTAGGTCGAGATTGACCATCGGTTTTTACAAATGAGAAGCCAAAAAGGGTTTAGAACCAATAACCAAATGGAATGACTAATCACCAGTTCACCAAACAGACTGTTTATTTTAACAGTCTTCAGTTGTATACTAAATGCTATGCCATTTCTTTCAAATAATGTTGACTATTATCAGGTGGATTTAGTTGTTGACTAATCACCAGTTCACTAGACAGATTGTTCATTTTAACAGTCTTCAGTTGTATACTAAATGCTATGCCATTTCTTTCAAATAATGTTGACTTTCATCAGGTGGATCTAATTATTGACTAATCACCAGTTCACTAGACAGATTGTTCATTTTAACAGTCTTCAGTTGTATACTAAATGCCACGCCAGTTCTTTCAAATAATGTTGACTTTCATCAGGTGGATCTAATTATTGACTAATCACCAGTTCACTAGACAGATTGTTCATTTTAACAGTCTTCAGTTGTATACTTAATGCCATGCCATTTCTTTCAAATAATGTTGACTTTCATCAGGTGGATCTAATTGTTGACTAATCACCAGTTCACCAAACAGATTGTCTATTTTAACAGTCTTCAGTTGTATACTAACTGCTATGTCGTTCAAACTAAGTCCACTGGGCAACATTTCGCTATTTATCATTGTACATGTTTGAGAATGAAGATATAACGTTTATAAACTGAGGTCTTGGAATTCTTAATGTTTCTTTTTATTATCTTAAACTTTAAGTTTAGCTACTTTGAAATATGTTTCAGGGAAGAAACCAAACGTTGTTATCGAAAACTCTGGAACACACTAGACCGAGAAGTCATGTACAACCTTAGAGTTATTGGACATTTCAAAAACTTGTCAGTTTACACGTAACTTCCAGGAATACAGAGTGAAAATCACTGTGAAAGAATACGACGTATTTACACGTAACTTCCAGGAATACAGAGTGAAAATCAAATGTATTTATTTGTAATCTGGAAGGAAGTAATTAACATTAACAAAAAACATGGTTTTTCTTGGATTACGTGAAGATTTCTAAATATATGTTTAAAAACTAGAAATTATTCCCGCCACTTTTTATAGTACACAGAAGGGCAATGTATAAGCAAAGATCGTAAGGCAAAATGTGCCTTTTTACAATGGTTTAAAGTTCTAAAATTCTATTTAAACCTTCAGTCGGCATATAAAGGACTTGACTGTAGAGGGTGAGAACATTGGAGACTCATTATTTATTTCTCATTTACTTATTATAATAGGACTTTCCTATTAGAATTTATTTGTGAATAAATTTTGCTTAATGCATAAACTTGAAATTTAATATATGGTTAATAATGAGCGTTCGAACCGCATAAACTCGGTAGTAGACCTGGATGAGGTCCGTGGACTGCCAGTTGTAAAAACTGGTTTAAAAGATTAACTTTTCTTCAAAACTATTGTCCAGTAACGAGAAATTATTTTTATAAAAGATTAGATGAACTATGCTTGTTTTAAGTCACACAATGTTAAAATGTGTCCCGAATTTACGTTGTTTACTAGTCATGCATTGGTCGAATTTTTTTACTGAAATATAAATAACCACAAATACATTGATTTTCAAAAACTAAGACAATTAGTGATCTGAAGGACGCAAATCAAAGCTTAAAATAAGTTTTATTATAAAGATGAGTTAATGGTCGTACAAAGAGATGGTTTGAGAATTTGTTTAATAATAGTGCATTACGTGGTTGTAAACTGACAAACAATTCAGGTCTGAAGAACACAGGCCACAGGCCAATGTTCTGTCGAAACATATAGTATGTTCCCCAAATTAAAACCATTTCATTATGTGTCGAAGTCGTTGTTTGTCAATTTACTATTATATTATCATAATATGGTTCCATACACAAGTACATTATATAGCTGTTACGACAAAACTACGAAGTTAAAATTCTGTTATAATTTTGTTAAACTTTATACACAGTTACGTTTCAAAGTTTGGTAAAATATAGCTACAAAATAAACCAACATTACTAAGTACAAATAAATATATTTCGAATCAAACCCAAATCACATAAACAAAACAAAAAACATAGTCAGCATGTTTCGATTGACTCATTCAGTCAGTCATTAGTATATCTTGAAGAAAAAAAAATACACTGACGTGTTTTATCTTACAAAACTGCACACTTTTGCAATATGCAATCCCACTAGACCAAATTTTTTAACACTTAACATAATCCAAGCTTTTCTTAATTTACAGTCCTCCGGTGGATCAGCGGTAAGTTTACTAATTTAAAACGCCAAAAATTCGGGTTTTCGATTCTACACTGTGGACACATAAGATAGCATAATGTGGCTATGTGCTAAAGCAAACAAACATAACGTTACCTTTGCATAATCCTTACATCTTTATTATCCACGTCTTAGCCAAAGCAGTATCCGATTTTCAAGACACAACGTTGTCTTTTCCCAATCCTCACATCCTTACTTTTCACGTCTTGGTCAAAACAATATCGATTTTTGAGTTTGTTTGTTCGGAATTTCGCGCAAAGCTACACGAGGGCTATTTGCGTTAGTCGTCCCTAATTTAACAATGATAGACTAGAGGGAAGGAAGCTAGTCAACACCACCCACCGCAAACTCTTGGGCTACTCTTTTTACCAACGAATAGAGGGTTTAACTGTCAAATTATAAAGCCCCCACGGCTGAAAAGTGACGGGGATTTGACCAGCAATTCTCAGATTGCGAGTCTAGCACCTTAAGCGTCAGGCCATGTCAAGCCCGATTTTTTAAGACTCAGCGTTGTCTTTTCACAATCCTTACGCCCTTACTTTTCATGTATTTCGCTTGATGTGTGTTCTCGGACTTTTAATGTGCACTTTGGTTACACTACATCCGTCACTGGACTAAACAAAAAAAAAATTAAACAAAGAATGAGGTAGAGTAAAGACGACTGTAGTAACACGTAAAAGATTCTGGGACCCCTAGACCTCCATTAATACAAAATCAGAATAACCCTTTTCAAAAGTGGCCGAAGTTAATGTTAGTTAGCTAATATTCCGAATACACGAAACACGCAATTTGCTCATTCCTGTTGTTTTTTGTTTAAACAGTGATTTACTGAAAGATTAAAATATCATTCATCTGCTTATTTACCCTCTTTAAGTACTGTGAATCACGAACTGTAAATTTCAACTGAAATAAATTAATATTTTAAAATCACATTTGCATTAAAGCAATTGAGTGGATAAAATATGTGTTACATCTCAAATTATGTAATACACTTTATATTATTTATTTATTTATTATTATTATTATCATTGCTGAAAAGTGTGAATAATATGAGAT
>NW_013666103.1:448215-450802 GCF_000517525.1 Limulus polyphemus | reverse complement strand
GGTTAAAACTGGTATTTATTGCGTGTCAGACATTGGGCTGGAATTAGTGACCTTGATATCCATATGACTTGTAAGCACAAAGCTACACAATGGGCTATCTGTGCTCTGCCCACCACGGGGATCGAAACCCCGTTTCTAGCGTTGTAAGTCCGCAGATATACCGCTGTGCTACTGGGGGGCTCCGTATGACGGACATATGCATCCGAGTCCTAGGTGAAGGTTAAACGTTGTTTTTAACTTCAGAAGTTGGTGTTCAGTATAGAATATAAAATTAAAAAGAGTTTGGTAAAATAGCACCTTCGGTACAAATGGGGTTTGTATGTCATGGAAGTGAAAATGATAATCATTGATACGCTACATTTTTTCTTTACCAACTTTACCACTTCTACATCACCTTGAGTTGCCATTAGTGCATCATCTTGATGTTACATTGGCAAAAAGCCTTACGTTCAGTTTAACATTGTATCTTGATGTTATAGATTCGAAGGTTATTGAGTTTATACTTTACGTCCGAAACAAACCTTTCCATAGGATTTTTAAAGCTTGCTTACCAAATTTCATTAAACTCTGGAATTAAAATTTTGAGATCGAGAGAGTAGAACACAAGTTTGAGTTATAAAATATTCACACTAGTGTAAGTAAATTCATGAAACGTTTACTCCTAGAGTCATTCCGATACACGAAAACAAAAACTTTGGAATATTTTTATTCACACTAGTGTAAGTAAACTCATGAAACGTTTACTCCTAGAGTCATTCCGATACACGAAAACAAAAACTTTGGAATATTTTTATTCACACTAGTGTAATTAAACTCATGAAACGTTTACTCCTAGAATCATTCCGATACACGAAAACAAAAACTTTGGAATATTTTTTGCGTCTTGATGTCCTTAAAATAATTATGTGGATTTCTTTAGCCTTCAGACATTATAAAATCAATGAACTCGGCACGTTTTATATTTAAAATCAATGAACTGGGCAAGTTTTATATTTAAAATACATGAACTGGGCAAGTTTTATATTTAAAATACATGAACTCGGCACGTTTTATATTTAAAATCAATGAACTCGGCACGTTTTATATTTAAAATACATGAACTCGGCACGTTTTATATTTAAAATACATTAACTGGGCAAGTTTTATATTTAAAATACATGAACTGGGCAAGTTTTATATTTAAAATACATGAACTCGGCACGTTTTATATTTAAAATCAATGAACTCGGCACGTTTTATATTCAAAATACATGAACTCGGCACGTTTTATATTTAAAATCAATGAACTCGGCACGTTTTATATTTAAAATCAATGAACTCGGCACGTTTTATATTTAATATACATGGTGATCCACAGTATCGTAAATACACAGCTTTTTAGTTGTTATAGACTTACCGGCCTTTGTTACCAGAAGGCGAGAGTTGTTGACCTAAGCCCATGAGAAACAGCATATTTGCTGTATAAAGAAAAGTATTACGCCTATCAAAGAAGAGCCGAGGACTTCTATAATAACTAAATATTTGTTTTAAGCGATCCATTCAAAAATCTAACCCGATATGTAAATGAGCACACTAATTAACTACGTCAGCTTAGCATATATAGTTGACCTTGAGACTTACAAGGAACCACAAGCTAGGTATTTGTTCTATATCAAAGGATGCTAAGAAATACGTAATATTCACAGTCGGCCTACGTCATTTTTACGTCACTCCACATACCAGGGATTTGCTAGCACATGATTTTAATCTAGTTGGTTTATTGTACTGACTTTTAGTACTGAAACACCTCCGTGTTGACTCACTCATTAAAAAAACTAATTGGGATGTGGCATACGAGGCTTCTTATAGTTTGTATAACAATCGACATTCGTTACTTTTCTCTGTTAAAACCCCCCAGTGGCACAGCGGTATGTCTGCGGACTGACAACGCTAAAAACCGGGTTTCGATACCCGTGGTGGGCAGAGCACAGATAGCCCATTGTGTAGCTTTGTGCTTAATTCAAAACAAACAAACAAACAATTCTCTGTTAAATTCAAACGGGTCCTCCAGTGGATCAATGGTAAATTTATGGAGTTACAACGCAAAAAATCCGGGGTTCGATTCAACACGGTGACACAGGGATACATACGAACTCAAACTTATATATACACTGAGTGGTCACAAATAAATAGACACCTAATTTTTCGTCATTTAACTGATTTATCCTAACTAATTTGTGTTCACAGAGCACTATATAAATGAAAATGGTCCGCACACTAGTTATCTTGTGCTGCAACATGCCTAGAACTCAAGGTTCTCTCGAATTGTCAGATTTTGTTAGAGGAAGGATAGTTGGTCAAGCAGATGGTGGAATAAGTCAGCGGCAAATTTCGCAGAATTTGGGAATCCCGCTTTCGACAGTCAACAGAATCATCGTGCAGTTCAGGAAACATGGCAAGGAAACAACTGAGCGGCGTCCGGGTCGTCCTGGTCCATCGGAGAGGACAAAAAGGGCTGAAATGGATCCCAGATTAACGACTGCAGAAGTGGCCAAAGTTGGTGGGATGAGCCAGAAATCTGTTCTACGGATTAACCACAGATTGGGTT
>NW_013666103.1:442555-447800 GCF_000517525.1 Limulus polyphemus | reverse complement strand
AACGAACTCCACGAAGCGAAAGGAAGATCTACTAGATATTAATTAAATTATAAATATATCAATTCATGTGAATATGGCTGAAAAATTTCAATTTCTCTGAAAAGGTGGTGTCTATTTACTTATGACCACGCTGTGTATATATAAAGCACAATAATTTGAATGTTTTATAGCACTCATAGTCAGCAGTACCCCCAGCATAATTAATTATTTTGGACCGTCTTCTCTTTCACAGTTTTTAGCGTTGACTCTCTTGATTGTTATTGTTTAATATATTTGCATTGTTTGTTTGTTTGTTTTGAATTTCGCGCAAAGTTACATGAGAGCTATCTGCGCTAGCCGTTCCTAATTTAGCAGTGAAAGACTAGAAGGAAGGCAGCTAGTCATCACCATCCACCGCCAACTATTGGACCACTCTTTTACCAACGAATAGTGGGATTGACCGTCACTTTATAACGTCCCCACAGCTGAGAGGGCGAGCGTGTTTGGGGGGACGGGGATTCGCACCCTAACCACCTGGCCGTGCCAGGCCCATGTGTATTCTTAATATAATTTATAATCTTTCGAAATATTGCTAAATTTCGATACTGTTTGGATAGAATGATGACGTCAATTTAATGTTATTAATGACAGAATAATAACTATATAGAGAACCTTGATTTTATTCTTCTTTCTGTTTGCAGCTCATCTGAAGTGTAAACACTGAAGATAAATAATGAGAACCCACTACCTGTTTTGACATTTAATGTTCCGTGACGTACTGAGACTTTACAGTTTCATTATTTAGTAGAAGTTCCCCATTGGATGAGCGGTAAGTTTATGGACCTATAACGCTGAAATCCGGGGCTCTATTTCCCGCTGTAGACAGAGAGCGGATAGCCTATTATGTAGCTTTGCGCTAAAAACAAAAAGATTTGTTTTGAATTTCGCGCAAAGCTACACGAGGACTATCTGCGCTAGCCGTCCCTAATTCAGCAGTGTAAGACTAGAGGGAAGGCAGCTAGTCATCACCACACACCGCCAACTCTTGGGCTACTCTTTTACCAATGAATAGTGGGAATGACCGTCACATTATAACGCCCCCACGGCTGAAAGGGCGAGCATGTTTGGTGTGACGGGGATTCGAACCCGCGACCCTCAGATTGCGAGTCGAGTGCTTTAACCACCTGGCCATGCCGGGCAAAACAAAAAGAACAAAATTTAACAGAACCGGAGACTTGAAGGCTTAATACTTGTAAGTTATCTGTTAATAAAAGGATCCTTTAAACGATAAAATATATTATTGTGTAAAATAACATATATTTATCATTTAAAATATAACACATCAAAACATAAGAAAAAAGAAATGAATTAAGGTCATCCTGTACGTAAACATCTTATAAACATCTTGAAATGTGAACCAGTTATGTATGAAAACACCTTGCTTCTTCTGGTCCAGTTAGTTTTTTCTAACCTTAAATTTGATCGTTTGCGTTATTAAGTTCTCAAGGACAAGTAGAACAACTACAACGGAGGTCACGAAAAGATTTTAGACAAATAAAAAAGCATTACGAAATAGAACATTTCGAAATCTTTGACGTGTTCGAGAATATTATCTCTTGTCTGAAGGTAAATCGTTATAGAAAAGAACAGTTGTAGCAGTCAAATTTTAGGGTAAAGACATTGTATATGATACATCTCAAATAAACATGTATCGTTATGTTTAAATTTCTGTTTTAATCATACAGCTCATTAATCATCTTACGATTGTCTAAACGCAAAATCTGTATGAGGATGTATCTGGGATGTACCCACCACAGGGATCGAAACCAGAATTTTAGAGACAAGGCCTATATGACGAAATGTTTATCATACATTTGAACATACATATGTAATAAAGTTTCAAAAAGTGGGTTCCTCGTCATCAGATCTGATTACATACATATTGATCAAATCACTGTTAAAGCAGGCTCAAGTTCTAGACGTCCATTCTAACAACTTGCTTTACTTTTTATCACCACAGCGCGTTGAATATATTTTGCTAAAATGATTTTGAAAATGCAAATCACGTGAGAACCACAGTCGATATAAGGTCACGGTGTAACGGCAAGCATAAGAACTACATTATTATATTGTTTGGCGTTACGCAGGTACAATAATTCCTCCGATAATTAATCATGTTTGGGAAAAGTATGTAACAACCATTTCTGATGCAAAATATTCATACGCTCAGCTCATAAAGAAGTGTTCAAATCATGGATTTAGAATTTTCAAGACGGAGATGTATCTTGTTTTTAATGATATTGGGAAACAAAGGAATGTGGATCAACTTGGGGTTCCAGGACCATCTAGAAAGAGTGTTTGTATTTATGGCAAAGCTACTAAGACTACCTGCCAACGTAATTAATTTTGAGCTAGAGGAAAGGCAGCTAATCAGCATCGCCCTACCACCCTTAATATAGGGTAAGGGCTAGACTTTTACTCTTATAACGCACCCACAGCTTAAAATACGTGGAATATTTTGTGGTATCGCACGAATACGAATCCAGAGCTCTACCACAGAAAGACCTGTAACAAGTCGTACCCTGTCAGTGGTAAACAATATTCGATATCTTATAACAGGTGAGAATACACTAGCAAAAAGGTCAGTAGCAAAAGCCATACTCACGTCCTAGAAAACAATATGCAACATAATCAAAAGGATATCCGTCAAGAAGAGCGACACCAGTTACGTAAACAAAACTTACTTCAACCTTTGCATACCTCAAGCACTTGAAGAATGAAATGATCATTCGTGTTATTTCATACGAAGACATACTGTGCCATCGGACAGTACAAACAGGCGCTGGGACACTGGCTTATAGAGAGCCTGCAGAGAACAATTGGGTACCTTTAACACGACAACCTTACTATGGAAACCACGCTGCAAGGTTATTTTGCCGCCATCAGAGAGAGCACGATCGGACGTGACGACATGGAGTGTAACGACGTTGGGAGGCTCCATATTCGTTTTTATATAATGTAACCAACCGCTATATAATATCGATGAATCCGTAGGGTGAATTTAACCGAACATTTTTCAAACTACCAAAAATTCTGTAGCGTTAGTTTTCATTTTGTTTGTTTGTTGAATGTAGCGCAAGGCTATTCAAAATATTTTGGTGCTGGTCGTCCCTCATTTAGACCAGAGAGAAAGCAGTTAACCAACACCACCCACCGCCAACACTTGGGTTACTCTAACCGAATTGTAGGATTGACCCTCACATTATAACGCTCACCCCCTCCCCCAAATCTGAAAGGAAAACATGTACGCTGATGAGATTATAACCCATGACCCGCAGGTTGCGACTCGAGCACAATATGGAGTACATATTTAATAACTTCAATCCAACTTAGTCAGCTTATTTCGTAAATAACATCATTGTCCTGTCAACTGTTTGTATAAAAAATCCAGGTTGAACATAAAACACAGTGTTTCCAAGTGTACAAAATGATGAAACCGTATTATGTTCAATCTGAATTTTTAACACAGTGTTTCCAAGTGTACAAAATGATGAAACCGTATTATGTTCAATCTGAATTTTTAACACAGTGTTTCCAAGTGTACAAAATGATGAAACGGTATTATGTTCAATATGGATTTTTAACACAGAGTTTCCAAGTGTACAAAATGGTGAATTGGTAAAAATCCAGATTGAACATAATACCGTTTCATCATTTTGTATATACTTAGAAATATGACCTGTTAATATTATGATTTTTTTTATAAATCCAGATTGAACATAATACCATTTCATCATTTTGTATATACTTGGAAACACTGTGTTAAAAATACAGATTGAACATAATACCAATTCATCATTTTGTATATACTTGGAAATCTGACCTGTTAATATTACGAAACAACTGGATTCGCTCAAAATTACAAAATACTCTCATTCGTTGTTGTTGTTTTTTAACACGACTGTGTTTTTAGCGAAGCCAAAGTGGGATATCTTCTGTGTCCACCGCGAGGAATCGAACCCAAAAATTAAGCGTTGGAAGTCCATGGACTTATCGGGTGACCACGTGTACGATTACAAAAACATCTATTTCAATCTAGACTGGTAATGGTTGCAACTGTATTATTATCAAAATGAAACCGTGGGCTTAAAACTTTCAACTAATAATTTTATACTTTTGGTACTTTGATATAACAGCGTAGCCTTTGATGTAAAATATAATCGTTTGATTCTGCTCATATAACGGCTCTGAGTTTTTCAAGTACAAACGTTTAGCTCATAACTCCGTCATCTCTTGACCGATTTGAGATCTAATTACAGTTTTGGACTCAGGGGGTCAAACCCTTTCGATTGATATATTGGATCACGCCCAAGGTCTCATAGATTAATTTAATTCAGTCCCACCTAAAATGATTTCAATTTGAGGGTAGGATCGTAGAGATCCCGATAAGTAATAAAATCAAATCTGATATACGTGCGCCACATGGTTGGTATTGCTGGCGCACAAAAATATACTCAATAAAAAGAAAAAAAAGGTATCGTAGATTAATTTACTGTAATCCTGCCTAAAATAATTTCAATTGTCGCGGCTATTGAGGATTCCCTCTCGTTTTAGATAGTTTCCAAACTTCTTGTCTGTAATTTAAAAAAGACTTGACTATATTTGTAATTAGGTTTGTTTTTGAATTTCGCGCAAAGCTACACGAGGGCTATCTGCGCTAGCCGTCCCTAATTTAGCAGTGTAAGACTATAGGGAAGGAAGCTAGTCATCACCACCCACCGCCAGCTCTTGGGCTACTCTTTTACCAACGAATAGTGGGATTAAGGCCCGGCATGGCCAGGTGGTTAAGGCACTCGACTCGCAATCAGAGGGTCGCGGGTTCGAATCCCTGTCACACCAAACATGCTCGCCCTTTCAGCCGTGGGGGCGTTATAATGTGACGGATTGTAATTAGGTGCCCCAACGTTAGCGACTTGTCGTAGTCACGTACTTTATGAGTATAGCTGTTGTTTTTTTGCACAAGATTAATGCGTCAAATATATCTGTTTAAAGTATTTTGTGGTAAAAGTTTGTAGATTGTAGAATAAGATTAGAGAACACGTTAGTGGAAAAAGACTTTTTTATACCTGAAACATAATCAGTGGATAGTAGAATAAGATTAGAGAACACGTTAGTGGAAAAAACTTTTTTATACCTGAAACATAATCAGTGAATAGTAGAATAAGATCAGAGAACACGTTAATGGAAAAAGACTTTTTTATACCTG
>NW_013666103.1:433471-441743 GCF_000517525.1 Limulus polyphemus | reverse complement strand
TTTGAACCAATGTCTCTCTCATCCAGAGAAGCTTGAATGCATTTGAACCAATGTCTCTCTCATCCAGAGAAGCTTGTATGCATTTGAACCAACGTCTCTCTCATCCAGAGGAGTTCGTATGCATTTGAACCAATGTCTCTCTCATCAAGAGGAGTTTGTATGCATTTTAACCAATCTCTCTCTCATCCAGAAGAGTTTGTATGAATTTGAACCAATGCTTTTCTTATCCAGAGGAGTGTTTATGCATTTGAACCAATGTCCTTCTCATCTAGTGGAGTTTGGATGCATTTGAACCAATTTGGGGTGTATTGTAAGTAGACAATAGTTTTCATTAATCTGTGAAAGATTAAAGGCATACAGAGTTGGCCAACAGAGACCTATCTGGATCATGAGAATATCCAAATCACTGCTTATATCATTGACAAGTTTTGAGGCACTAGTACTGGGACTTTTTTTTAAGGAGGTACTAGTACTGGGACTTATTTTTAAGGAGATACTAGTACTGGAACTTATTTTTTAATGAGGTATTAGTACCGGAACTTATTTTTAAGGAGGTACTAGTACTGGGACTTACTTGAGCTGCTTTGTCGTTTTTCATGTTTACACGTAGAGGTTTTTTTTTTCATTTTAAAAAAACAGGTCCACTTCATCCAGCTGAGTATCTCTACTATTTGTTTTTAGAATTTCACTCTTGGCTTTAAGCGATTAGACAGTAAGAAGTTGATTTTTTGTCATGGGGTCATCTTCTTCCCATCTATCTTTTTTTTTTTTGCTTAATAAAAGATCCAGTACACATAATTAACCTATGGCATAGTGAAGTTTAGAAAGCTTTACTTCAAACTACCGTTATTAACTGTCACAAAACTTTTGATATTCACAGCCATCTTAACTACAGAGAACCTCGAAATTACAGCACCATTTCCATGGCCCGTCAAGTAGACTCACTTTCCAAGACGTGGACTTAAGGATTCGGAAAATTCGTAACCCTTTTTAATTACTGTTCAAAGAGAAACTTGAGGTGTTACACATTATTATTAAAAATGGCTCACTGCTCAAACAGTTTGTACTAAAGCACTTAATGAGTCACATTGTATCTTCTTCTACGTGAGCTCATAAAGCTATCAAAGTGCATAATATTTTTTTTTTATCTCTTTTCATCTTCTAGTTGTTATAACACAGCTCCTACTACAAGGTTACTTTCATATAAAAATCGGTGGAACTTCAAATGTTGGGTGAATATAGTCTATCAAAGATGCTGATGTATTTTTTTAGGAGAGAATTCGGGCCCGGCATGGCTAGGTGGTTAGGGCACTCAACTCACAATCTGAGGGTCGCAGGTTCGAATCTCCGTCCCACCAAACATGCTCGCTCTTTCAGTCGCTTAGGAGTTTTAATGTTTTGGTCAATCCCACTTTTCGTTGGTAAAAGAGTAGCCCAAGAGTTTGCGGTGTGTGGTGATGACTAGCTGCCTTCCCTCTAGTCTTACACTGCTAAATTAGGGACGGTTAGCCCAGATAGCCGTCGTGTAGCTTTGCGCGAAATTCAAAAACAAACAATGAGAGAACTGAATGTTTGTACTCATACTTTCATTAAGTAGAACATTTATTTTCTATAAAATCGTGTTAAAAGTTAAAAAAAGACCTAGTACTAGTACCTCCTTAAAAAAAAGACCTAGTACTAGTACCTCTTTGAAAAATAAGTTTCGGTACTAGTACCTCCTTAAAAAATAAATCCCAGTACTAGTACCTCCTTAAAAAATAAATCCCAGTACTAGTACCTCCTTAAAAAATAAGTTCCGGTACTCAGCAACGATGAGTACCTGCAGAATTTCACTCCTGCTTAAAGGTATTGGTCTCAGAAGTATTTGCCTAAAGAAGTGGTTCACAAATATTTTCCACATTGAACTACTTTATATGATGACCATAAAGCTCAGAGCCGGTTCTGAACTTGTTGGGGGAATGCATCATTCCTAAAATACAGTTTTACTTACTTTTGCTATACCTTATGATAGTGCAAGACACGAATCAGGCCTCCAAGGGCCTGATGTGGCTAATGGATCGCCTATTAAGGACTATAGTTCTAAATTATCTGTAAGTATCATTCTGAAAGAAACGGAGGCCACAAAAAAAAACTGTTGTGACTTGTTTAACCACAATCGTTTTCATTAAAATTTCTTCATTATCATCTCCATGCACAATACTTCATCACGCGGAAACAAGTTGGTATTAATAACACTTTGAAGGGGTTTCTATCAAGGCGCCGTACACATGTACAATTTTATTCTAATCTTTTTAAATACTGGGAATGTGAATCAGTAATTATTAGCAAAAAATGTTTTTAAATTTTAGAAAATAAAAAGAATTAGAACAGACCCCTATCCTTTTTTTTTTCAGCTCGTGTGACACCACCTATCAATTGTAAACCGATCTATAGATGAAGACATTTCGAATCTTATAGTAATGAGCTAAGAATCCACAACGGTGTGATTCAGTGGATTCGAATCCAATATTATCTCACATATGTCTACACTCACACATCTCGCCATTCATTTGAGTGACACAGTTCAGACTGTCCTTGAGATTTTCCAGTGAGACCTTGAAGTACATCAAACACAGGACGATATCCATGCTCACAAATGTGATAATTTCTTACAATAAAATGAGTGGCTACCACATATTAAGTTCATCAGTTTATTGCTTCAAACGTTTATTCACTAAAGTGTTACTCTACACTGTCGAACATATTTGCCAAATTCAAATTCAACTGATGAAAGTAGTACCCCCCCCCAGTCAGTGGTAATTTCAGGGTTCGATTCTCACGGATGACATAGTGCATTCAGTCCATTGTATAGTTTTGCGTTAAAACAAGCAATTGACGAAAGTAATTAGTCCTATCCGTCTGCAACTTTATTTAATGTTTGTTTAAAATCGATCATTAAAATCAAACGCATGTTTAAAATCTAAGGATTTGATACCAAAAGGTAAAATTGGTTGTTCATAAATTTCCATGTATATGTTGTGACAGGGAATAATTGTATTAATCATTAGACAGTTCTTCAAATACGTAAAAAAAATTAAAACATGCCCACTAGCATTAATCACATGATAACACCTAATAATACGGATATTTTAAGGACGAAGTGATACAGATATTCTAAGGATGAAAATAATAAGAAATTGTTATCAATCACCCACCAAAACTCTGGTTTGAGCAAACAAAGTTCAGATATCCCATGAATTGATTGTATATTTCATTAAAGCCCTCATAAGCAATCAATGTTATTGTATATGCAAAATAGACTGATCGTTTGATGTTTTAGATGAATTATTAAGCCACAAAAGATGTAAATATGTGGTTATGCATTGATTGGAATAGGAAACATTAAGTAAGAATAAGGTTCTTTCCGGCTTTCAGAGGATGCCTGTCTAGCAGAAATGTCGTTACCAAAGGCCGTTTCTTTGACCGGCTATTCAAACACATCTATCATTAGTCTATTAAGAATAGCAAATCAAAAGAAATATATCTACCACTGGGAAAAGCTTTAGCCACCAATAACTGGTAAGTAGCCGAGGGAAAAGACGATTGTACAGTATTGTAAACTGTCTGAATTGAATGATACCTTCAATCATATCATGCGAATGAAAGTACAAAATCTATCGTATAACAACAGACTAGAAGCTCAAAAAAGCTGCTTATATCAATAACAACCAGGAAATTACAACTTCAATGACGTTTTGGGCATAAACTGTAAACAATAAATGACTGGAATGGTATGACATAATCTGAGGAGTTATGTTTTACCTTTTTATGTACTGAAATTACAGCAGAAACAAGGAAAACAGCTATAGGAGACAACTACTTTTGATTGTATTGTTCAGACAATGCAAACTACTGGAGAAGATGTAATGGTGTGGGAAATACTCTGGCAAAATCCTTTATAAGGATAAATAACACTGTTACCGGTCACATTCACATTACAAAACCGCATTTTTGCTAGAATGGACAGGGGCAATATTGCAAACAATCTACTAAACTCTTATCGTCTAAAATCGGTTAGAAAAGCACCACAATGACTACATTAATTTTCTTCGGCTAGCAAGCTAACCAGATCAGTCGATCATTGAAAAAATATATCAAGTCGATGTAATATTTGTAGACATTTTAATCGAGCAATCTTGGAGCTCAAAATAAAGAACTTTAATAATAATAAGGTTGCGTAAAATGTATCAGTGAAACGAAATTGTAATACATTTAATCGTGCAATATTCCCTACTGTGTCCCTGATGTAACACGAGCAAAGTTAACTGTATTCTATCTTATCTTTATAAGTTTAACATTTCGGTGACTATTGCCGCGAAGTTAATCAAGTATCACTACCTAGAATGTTGTAGCAACTTGTACACATAAAATATGTTTCTTAATAAATCGTCGCTAAGCGTTAACCCCTGTAAAAGAAAGGAAAAAAAAAGGAAAAAGTGAGACAAGGAGAAGATAGTGCAGGGAATCTCTTCTACAGGGGTTTCTCAATGTGAAATAGGTCAGTAGGTGGGTGTGCTGGTAAAATTCTACTTGGAAGGAGCTGCCTCACCTTGACATATTTTAGATGAAAACTTTGTCCCTCTTCCCGACCTACGCAGCCTCATTCACGAAATTTTCAATCTAGTTTATTTTCAAGTCTTTCAATAACGTAAATGTATTTCACACAGGTACACAAAATACACACAACTCGGTGTAAAAAAACAACAACAACTTTTATCAAAGTTTCTCCGCTTCCATCTCGCTGTTTGTACACATTATAGTTTCTACGTAATCGGTTCTCCCTGTCTCAATGAACCAAGCGTGGCCAAATGTTTAGCGTCCACGGACTGCGAATCCTGGGAATTCGTGGTTCGGGACCCGTGTCTAAGAAAAACGTGATCCGCAATTTGGAATCGTGGGTGTGCTACAGTTGACGGTTAAATGCTATTATTCGATCACACCAGAGTATCCCAAGGGTTAACGATGTGTGGTGTCGACCATACGCTTTCTTCGAGTTTATTAGCTCACAATTAGGGACGACTGTGCGCAGATTGTGTAGCTTTCACGAAATTCTGAAAAAAGTTCGATTTAAAAGCTACTATATGAATGTGAAAACACTGATAATAAATCTAAAAACAAAACGAAACAAAAGAGAACTCTATAGCTTGACAAAATGGCTATTAAGGTATATTGTATGAAAGTTTGTTTTATAAATCACTATTAATTAAATAATTCTTCTTCGAATCCTACGGACTAAAGTTATTTTTACTTTTATGAAAGTTCACGACTTTTTTTTTTTCAATTTATGAATGTTTTTGAAGGTTTCATTATAAGGATTTCATTTTTTTTTTACAATGATAAATATTCTCTGTGTAATAACAATAAAGTTGGAGGGCGTTATGAAAGCAGATTTACGATAAAACCAGACAAAAAAAAACAAATCATCTCTTGCACTTTCTTTTCCCTTTTGAAGAGTCGGGTTTAGTCCAATAGTTAGGGTTGCAAGGATATGAAAAAACGTAGATTTATGATTTTTGGCATGCTTACACAAAAACAACCATTTTCTAAAATTTGAAGATGTATTAAAATTGCACTCTGATTTCCCCAAGATTTTTTTAACCCTATGACCGTGAGAAAATTATCATATCTTTATGGAAACTTTGAAAAGAAAAAGAAAAAAATCCTACATATCAATTTCTCGCAAAAAAAATGTACATGGCCAGAGCCAATATAGCCCATTGTGTAGCTTTGTTGCTTAACATCCAAAAAAACAAACAAACATAAGTTTAGGTCTCAATCTCTTCCTTCGAAAAACGCAACGAAACTCCAAAAATGCTGTTTTATTATTGATGAAGAGTCTTCCCAAAGCAAGCCTACTTTTGCTTCGGACCATTCCATCTTCACCTTGATTTGCACTTGTTCATGAAAAAGCAAAAATAAATTTTCTCGAACTATTTCTTATGACCGTCGTGGCCCGGCATGGCCAGGTGGTTAGGGCGCTCGACTCGCAATCTGAGGGTTGCGGGTTCCAATCCCGTTCCCCCCCAAACATGCTCGCCCTTTCAGCCGTGAGGGCGTTATAATATGACGCTCAATCCCACTATTCGTTGGTAAAAAAGTAGCCCAAGAGTTGGCGTTGGGTGGTGATGACTAGCTGGCTTCCCTCTGCTAAATTAGGGACGGCTAGCGCAGATAGCCCTTTCGTGTAGCGAAATCCAAAACAAACGCACAAACAAATGCCCCCGTCGTTGGTTGACTTCTGATCAATCATATATACGTCTGTCAACCACTGAAGGATATCTAAGACAGTGAAAGTGGTTATAATATGAAGAAGAAAGTATTTTATGGTTACATTTTTTTAGCTCCACAGATCTTCTTTTGAATGGATTCTAACGTTTATGAATAACCTTTCTTTCTGCTTTCTTGAATTTCACCAGATACCCCTCTCATGATTGCATCTACAACATTTGTATTTCATGCCCACATCACACCTTCCAGTCTTGTATTGGCAACTGAGACTAGGATAAACATAACGTTTGAACAGTCTCCTAGTGTATATTGGTTAATACCGCATTGAAAACGCCTCCCAGTGGCACAGCGGTATATATACGGACTTACAAGGCTAGAAACCGGGTTTCGATACCCGTGGTGGGCAGAGCACAGATAGCCCATTGTGTAGCTTTGTGCTTAACTTCAAACAAACAAGCAAGTCGCACTGAAAACGGTCTTTTCTTGGTTTGTTTGTCTGGAAGTAAGCACAAAGCTACACAATGGGCTATCTGTGCTCTGCTCACCACGGGTATCGAAACCCGGATTCTAGCGTTGTAAGTCAGCAGACATACCGTTGTGCTACTGGGGGGGGGGCTTTTCTTAGTAATTTACTATGTAAGAGGTCATGGACTTTCATGAAAGTCTGGAGGAAGAGATAAATAGATGAGACCGAAAGCTGTATTGTTTGAAATTTCTAATTCTATGTTACCGTCGAAAGACAGTTTTGTGCTTGTTATAATTTTCTGCATATTGTGATGACAAAAACAACCGTTAATTTCTACACGATCGACTCCAATTAATGACACAAAACTTCATTTGGCAGTTATATTTGAAAATTAGCTTACTAAGTGTACAATTCCACCTTTTAAATGCCCCCCCCCCCAGTGGAACAGCGGTATGTCTGCGTACTTACGATGCTAGAAACCGGGTTTCGATACCCGGGGTAGGCAGAGCACAGAGAGTCCATTGTGCAGCTTAGTGCTTAATTACAAACAAACCATCTTTTAAAAACAGTACTTCTATTTTCACATCATGTAAGACTTCGGCATGGTGCTGTTATACTTATTGGATAATATTGCCATAAGTGATGTGAATGTAACTCTCTGTGTTGTTCGTATTGTGAAATTTCTTCTGTCGGAGTACTTTAAGATCTTCTCTAAAACAAATGAAAAGTAAAGTTTTCGTTTCTTTGTTTGTTTTAGGATTCCACGCAATGCTATGAAATAGCCGGTTCTGATTTTGAATTGATGACTAAAAGAATGTTGCTAGCCAAAAGCACCACCACCAAACCCCTTGGCTACTTTTATCTCCCAGATTTACAGCCCGAGCACGCTAACCACTATGTCGCGACCAGCTTATGTACAGTTTTTAAAGTGAAATATGAAAAAAAGTTCGGTTATAAAATAAAGCTGAATTTAGCGTCGTAAAATAATACAAAAATCTACATCCCAAATGTTATTTTGATTGTTGTATCTCTCTGCTAGTTTACCGAATACTTATAGAATTTGACACGAAAGTGAAATGTGACCAACCGAAATTACTTGTTATGAGGCCTGGAATAGCATGGTGGTGAAGGCGCTCGACTCGCAATCTACGGGTCTCGGGATCGAACTCGTCAACGTGCTCACCCTACCCTACCAGTTTTAGGGGCGTTATAAAGTGACGATCAGTTCCACTATTCGTTGATAGAGAGTAGCTCAAGAGTTGGCGGTGGGCCGTGTTGACTAGCTACTCTCTCTCTCTCTCTAGTCTGTTACTTAAACATTAGGGGCGGGTAGCACAGATAGTCCTTAGGTAGGTTTCATCTGACCCTGATGCTGTGACAAACCTTAGACCTTCAGCTACACAACTACTAGGTTTCATATGGCCCTGATGCTGGGACAAACCTTAGACCTTCAGCTACATAACTACTAGGTTTCATATGGCCCTGATGCTGTGACAAACCTTAGACCTTCAGCTACACAACAACTAGGTTTCATCTGGC
>NW_013666103.1:430945-432641 GCF_000517525.1 Limulus polyphemus | reverse complement strand
ACTAGCTACACATACTAGGTTTCTATCTGGCCCTGATGCTGTGACAAACCTTAGACCTTCAGCTACACAACTACTAGGTTTCATCTGGCCCTGATGCTGTGACAAACCTTAGACCTTCAGCTACACAACAACTAGGTTTCATCTGGCCCTGATGCTGTGACAAACCTTAGACCTTCAGCTACACAACAACTAGGTTTCATCTGGCCCCGGACATCAGTTAAAGATAGATAATAATCTACTAAATTATCATATCTGATGTCAATGAAAATTCTGGAACAAGATCCATAAATCCAGAAAAAAAAAATTAGGACTAACAGTTCAAATGGTACACGAACCAGGAAGAAGCTTTAAACAAACTCTCACTTCATCTTCCAGACACCAAGTAGACCTAGATCTATTACAAAAGCACGTAGTATATGTCCAAAAACCTGACTCAGGTACACGAGCAGCTGTGTCATTAAAAATGTGATCTGTGAATTCGAGTCTAATATAATATATGCTAAGCAAAATATATATTGAAGAAACGAGGAGCCTTCTTCAATGACAGGCCTAACCAACTCTTTAGGGATGTTAAAGACGTTGAAACGGAACAAAATAATAACAAAATATTTAGTGCACCCACACGATTTAACAAGTAATTTTTTTTGCCTATTTATTATGTTTAGCAACGTTTCGGGCGAACGCCCTCCGTCAAGCTTTGTTGTTGAACACAAATGCGCAGTTGGAAAAATGAAATAAAATGTACAAATAATATTGTTTGTTTGTTTGAAGTTAAGCACAAAACTACACAATGGGCTATCTGTGCTCTGCCCACCATGTGTATCGAAACCCGATTTCTAGCGTTGTAAGTCCGCAGGCACCCCGCTGTGCCACTGGAGGGGGGGGGGGTACAAATGATAACAATTAGTGAATGATGGTGCTTCTACTTTTCCACGTCCCTCTTGTGTATTTTTCGCTACTTTTTTTTTAGCATTAGTTTTTTTTACCAAGTTATAGTGTTTTAGATGGTAAATTCGAAAACAAAAACTGTGTATCAAAAACAGAAAGATTGGCCCATTTAACTATTTTAAAACTGTTTGTTGTTTTTATTATTTTTTTATTATCTAAATCTTCTAAACACCTTTTCGTACTTTTTTTTTGTGGAGGATGGTGATATAATTACCAACTCACTAAAGCGCATACCTCCGCCAAGCAGCGTTGATCATATTTGGACATAAAAAATACGGAAATGTGTCCATTTGTGCGTCGTTATCAATGGACACAGACCATTTTCGGCAGGACAATGAGGAATAATATTCCACGCATGTCCACCAAGTTTCATCAGAATCCTATGATTTTGGACTGAGTTATAAAGCAAAAACAGTGTGAAAAATCGGTCCCCATGTTAACAGACAGGAATTTTTTGGATTTTCTTGACCCTCCAAAAACTAACCACTTCTAAGATAGTTAAAAGGTATACCAACTTTCGTCCCAATCCATTTAGTCGTTTGGGGGGAAATTTTGCTGATAAACACACATACAGGGGGTGAGAACCTAACCTCCGTCCACCTTCAGTGGCGGAGGTAATAAAATTCTCTGTATCATTTGCATATTCTTTCTGATTGCAAAGTATCTATTGTAAAAAGAAAAAAGTTGATATATATATATATACATTTGGAAAATAGAAACTTCTGATTAAACATATATATACATATGG
>NW_013666103.1:421227-429942 GCF_000517525.1 Limulus polyphemus | reverse complement strand
TGATAATCTTGTTTTCTTGTGCCCAATAATGCATAATTTCATTTGATAAACACGTTTAGATTGAATGGTCATTTATAATCAGTCACAAGAACGTCGAATCTGAATCACTTGAAAAAAACACGGGGGTGCTTAACTTTTTTCCAGGTGTATATATGAGAGCTACTGTTGCGTTTGATTACGATATTCCTTAACGATGCACAATTTGCACCACTAACAATTTAAATGTCAAATTTCTATGGTCACAATGGGCTATCGGTGCTATGCCCCACCACGGGTATCGAAACCCGGTTTTTAGCATGATAAACCCTCAGACTTATCTCTGAGCTGGGGACATTTAATTAAAAAAATAAATCTAACTATAAAGATGAATATTTCATATACAATTTCACGAAAGTAACAAAACGTTTATTTGCTAGTTGTTCAGCACAAATCTAAACAATGCCCTGCCAACAGCGGGTATCGAAACCCAATTTATACCCTTATGGATGCGACAGAAATATCAAGGCAGGTTGGAGTAGACTCGGCCAATCGAATGGTTGCCAGGTTCATAAAAGTTTTATTCATCTAATTATCAGCAATTAACTGAATAAATATGATGATAAACTATCTATCCATCCAGTTCATGTACGGTTCATTCAAGTTATTTTACGGCGCAAAATGGTACGAGGACTACTACAAACTTTTCTTTGTTTACAATATTCGCGTAAAACTACACAAGGCTATCTGCGCGTACTCTTTCCCAATCTTGAACTTATAGACGAGAGAGAAGGCAGCTAGCCAACGGTACACACCACCAACGCTTGGGCTATACACTTGTTAAACCGAATAGTGGAGTTTAACCCCCACTCTTATAGCGCATCCTTGGTACTAAAGTGCTGGGCATGTTTTTTTCGGCAAAGTATCGGGAATTCTCAGCGTGGGAAAGCTGGTCGCTAAGCTACGCTCGTCTCACAATATAAAACATAATTACTTAAACATGTCATCGGTACATTAAACTCTTCTAAAGCTTGTGTAAGTTTAAATAATGACGTGTTTCTTAATTGTTCCCTTGGTAACTTATACACGCATTTAATTAAAAATATAAAAGAATGTTAAAAAATAAAATAAAAAACATATTTTTTTTATTACTAGTTACAGCTTTAACAGTAAGGAGGAATATTTTTAAAACGGGTACGACGTTTCGATCACTGGTGCGATCATTGTAAGACAATCAGTTCTACTGCTACACCAACATTTCTCCCACAGGTAAACAAAATGCCGTTGGTAGCACACATACATGTTCTGATACAAGCTACCAACCCAACACCAGGGAACTTTTCACCGAAGTGGGTGTGTCAGCCAGAGTGGCATGTTGGACTAGCCTGTACCAGTTAAAACGATAATATCTATTTAGCACGGGCTAAGGAAAAACACTGTTTTCAGTTCAGTATAAAAACAAGTTAACTTTATTCTGATATATTAATTTTAGACTAGTGAATCTGTAATAAGGGGGGGGGGGGTAAAATGTAAAACCTCATGTAAGTACGCAAATATATTTATCCGAATAGTTTGTTTGTTTTGAATTTCGCGCAAAGCTACACGAGGGCTATCTGCGCTAGCCGTCCCTGATTTAGCAGTGTAAGACTAGAGGGAAGGCAGCTAGTCATCACCACCCACCGCCAACTCTTGGGCTACTTTTTTACCAACGAATAGTGGGATTGACCGTCACATTATAACGCCCCCACGGCTGAAAGGGCGAGCATGTTTTGTGCGACGGGGATTCGAACCCGCGACCCTCAGATTGCGAGTCGAGCGCCGTAACCACTTCGCCATGCCGGGCTATCTGAATAGAAAAGCCTATCGCCCAACAAGAAGGATCAATGGATAAGCTTGGTTGTTTGTTAATTAAATTTTGTGAAAAGCTACTCGAAGGCCATCTGCGCTAGCCATCTTTACTTTAGCAGTGATAGACTAAAGGGGGGGGGGCAGCTAGTCAACACCACCCACCACTAACTCTTGGGATGCTCTTTTTACTAACTAGTGGTGGGATTAATCGTCACATAAAACGCCCTCGTAGCTGAAAGAACGAGCATGCGTGATGACGGATTGTGAACCAGTTTATTAGCCGATTGCCCTAACCACCAGGTCATTGAGTAGGCAGCAAAATTATACTAAGTTATAAAACCTCTAGTTCGTTGTACGGTTGCTTTTAACATAATCTTTTATTACAAACATCTAGAAATCAGTTTCGTTTTTGTTTTTTATATATCTTAAAAGGAAAAATATACTTCACGAAAAGTAAATCAATTTCATTTTACATTCCATACGGAAATACTGTATTACATCAGCATTGTAATATGCTTTATATTAATACGTATGGTGTAAAGATACGGAAATATTCCTTTACCTAGTACGTCTCACTGTTGGTAGCAATTTTAAAACCAACGTATAGTCAACCTAATTATTTTTTACTGTCGAAAAAGCTTTTCATAGCGTTAAATTTTTTTAGTATCACTGTCCGAGTCTGAACAGAAGAATGTTCAGAAGGCCTTTTGAAAAAGTTCGATTAAGGTTCCCCTTTATATGTCTTATATGAAGACATCATTGCCCGATGACGGCTCCGGTAAGAGGGCCGAAAGTTCGCAAATAAAGAAGACATCATTGCCCGATGACGGCTCCGGTAAGAGGGCCGAAAGTTCGCAAATAAAGAAGACATCATTGCCCGATGACGGCTCCGGTAAGAGGGCCGAAAGTTCGCAAATAAAGGTATTTTAACTTGGAGAAAAATCCGTGTAGAATTATACAAACAAAACGGTTTTTGTACGTTTATGTAACCATGACAATTACTGATTATTTAGGGACTGTTCACACTAGGGATTATTTTTTTCCGTACTGGTTCGTTCGTTTGGAGAATAGTGTGAAAACGAAGTTCGATTGGCCAACAAATAGAACTGATGAACACTGGAAAAAAAAAAACACGGAAGTTAACCAGTTCATTTCCAAACTTACTCAACACGTTTATACACAAGGCACATGTAAACAACTAGTGAGTTCGATTGGCAAACAAACAGAACCGAGACCGTTTGAAACGGACCTAGTGTGAATACTGCCTTAGACTCGCCAATGATACTCAAATAATTATTTGTTTCTGATACCGGAAAAGAAGTGAAAGTTCAGACTCCAAACTTCTTCAGTTAAGTAATTCTAAAGCAAGTCAATATATATATTGTTTTAATTGTTGTAATCATTGTCTTAAATCACTTAGTTTTATATGCTAATTACAATTAAAGTAACTCAGTCAAATCCTGCTAACTAACACTATACGTTAAAATATTAATCACTCAACTTGGTCCCCAGGAGCACAGCGATATGCCTACGGGCTTACAACGCTATAAATCAAGTTTCGATACCTGTAGTGGGTAGAGCATAGCTAGCCCCTTGTGCTTAACTTCAAACAAATACTCAGATGATTCATCATTCTAAAAACTTGTTGTTCTGATAACTTAGTTTTATTACGCTAAAAATCGGGTTTCGATACCCGTGGAGAGCAGAGCATGGATAACCTATTGCGCTTCTCAACAACCAAAACTAAATCGTCTTTATTAATAATTTCAACCAATCCATTTAGTTTTACTAAGTGGGATCTATGAACTAAGTTATTTTTTTGGATTGATAACAAACAAAACATTTGTAATAACGTCGGTGAGAGGTATACCAATAAATTATTTTCACGCGTAATAATAAAAATATTAGAAGACAGGCGAGTCTGTGAATGTTGTCTCCAATATTTATATATAACGAATGTGAAAACTGCCGGCCCGGCATGGCCAGGTGGTTAGGGAGCTCGACTCACAATCTGTGGGTAGCGGATTCGAATCCTCGTCACACCAAACATGCTCGCCCTTTCAGCCGTGGGGGCGTTATAACGTGACGGTCAATCCCACCGTTCGTTGATGAAAGAGTAGCCCAAGAGTTGGCGGTGGGTGGTTATGACTAGCTGCCTTCCCTCTAGTCTTACACTGCTAAATTAGGGACGACTAGCGCAGATAGCCTTCGTGTAGCTTTGCGAGAAACTTAAAACAAACTAAAACAACTATAATATGTATAAATCTCAAACTTTCTGGTGCTTCGATTCGATGCCCTCCCTCTAGTCTTACACTGCTAAATTAGGGACGACTAATGTAGGTAGCCCTCGTGTAGCTTTGCGAGAAACTTAAAACAAACTAAAACAAATATAATATGTATAAATCTCAAACTTTCTGGTGCTTCGATTCGATGCCTTCCCTCTAGTCTTACACTGCTAAATTAGGGACGACTAGCGCAGATAGCCTTCGTGCAGCTTTGCGCAAAATCCATAACAAACAAACAAACTGGGAACTGCCTTATAGGTTGGGTTAAACTTAAGCTTAAACTGTAATGATTAGATGTATGGTCGAATAATAATTTCAGTTTCTCTTTCCATAAGAAAACTTCATTACGAGGTGAATTTAATTTTTTGTTTCCAGCATAAAATATCACATTAAACAATTATGTCAAAGTTTTAAAATACACATGACATTAAACTGCGTGTGTGTCTGTAGAATCTTCAATACTTTTACTTACGATATTTGAATTATTGATTAGCAGAAACAAACTTGTTTTGTTTGTTTATCTCAAAAGCTACACAATAGGTTAGCTGCGCTACGTCCACTACGGGAATCGAGCCCCTGATTTTAGCGCTGCAACTCCTTAAACTTACTGCTGAACCATTGGGAGATGAATAATCTTGTAGAGTTCACATCACATGAAATCATATAAAAGTTCAAGTTTAGGTTTTTTTATTTAAGAGAAGGTTGTACATAAAACGATTCAAAATATCGGATGGTTCTCAATGACAACATAAACGTGTAAAGTGTTTTTTTTGTTTTTTTTCAATACATATTTAGGATGTGAGCTTGTGTATGAATAGGGTGCACAAACATATTATTTTAAATATTGATCATACTGTAATATTGGTCTTCTAGGATTGTATAGCAACACAGCTTAGTCAGGTGGTTAGAGTGCTTGACTAGCAATCTGAGTGTCGAGGATTCGAATCCTCGTCTCACCAAACATACTTGCTTTTTCAGCCGTGGAGGCGTTATAGTCAATCTCACTATTGGTTGATGAAAGATAAGCCCAAGAGTTGGCGGTGGGCGGTGATGACTTTTCCTCTAGTTTTTCATTACTAAGTTAGGGGCGGCTAACGTAGATAGTCCTCGTGTACTTTGCGTGAAATTTAAAACAAATGTATTATGTATAAATCTCAAACATCCTGGTACGTCGATTCGACGCACTTGTTGCATGGTTTATTTTATTGCATTGCAAAAAATGAACTGAATCCGTTTTTGAATCACTTTGAAGCATTTTTTATGATGGGAAATAGGGCATTTTTGCGGTTTTCGGTTATTAACTCTGTAAAGTGTGACCAGATTTGTACCAAATTCGACGCACTTGTTGCATGCTTTGTTTTAGTGCATTGCAAAAATTAAACTTCAAATGAACTGAATCCGGTTTTTGAATCACTTTGAAGCATTTTTTATGATGGGAAATAGGGCATGTTTGCGGTTTTCGGTTATTGTAAAGTGTGACCGGATTTGTACCAAATTTCATAAGCACATTAAGATTGAGACTCCTCATCATACTACAAAAAATTATCCGGATCGTTGATCATTCTGAATCTGAGAAGGATTTTCTGAGTTTTCGAATGTGAAATGTTATGTCATACAATATAAACACGAAAAAGGCGGGAAGAGAGTATGCAATCTCTCTGATTACTCTTGTTTTCTCCGTTTCCATTAAAAAAAAAAACATCACACACACTTTCACATGATGTACGCTTACCGGTGTGCAATAAAAAATGTATTTTCTCATCATAGAAAAACCCAAGGAAACAGATTTTTTATAAAATTTTTAATAAGATGGTTTCACTTAATATAGGTAGTAAGTTTTAAATCCGTCTCATATATATATAATGTAAACACGGCCTAACAACAGCAGCCTTGTCGGCGAAACTTGATACAGTCGAGTGCAAAATGATTTAACTAAGCCTACTCACTTGATTCCGTGAAAAATATTTCTTTTCTTATCATATTGTAACATTATAATTCAAATGAAGTATAATATGATAAAACAATATTTTAAAAACGACGATTGTAATTATGGCGGAAGTTATTCACAAACATCTTTTATTCCAGCAACATATTAACAAGGTAAGCTTTTATCATTTTGTTACTATCTCTACGAAAATATCCTCTGAACTGAGTCATATTGGCTTATACAGTTGAAAAGAAAAGATAAACAGCTTTCTATGATTAAATCACTAGCCAGTGACTTCTCAAAACTGGGATATAGGCAGTTAGTCACACCATAATGAAAACGAAAATTTGTGATTGGTTGAAATCGATAAAACTTTTCTCCTAGGGGCTACAAGTGCTATATTATGCTCAGAACAAATTCAAACACGTTAATGTTTACGTTTTGTGAGCGTTAAAATTAAACAAAAATGTAAATTATTTATGTATAAAATGAAGTAAATACAACTTTGATTGAATAACTTTCAACTCTGAAATCAGGATGTATTATATTGTTACGACAGCGGAAGTTACGTGACGCTAGTAACAGGTCATGAGATTCTAGAAAGATCATGTCCGTTCGTGAAGCCTCGAGTGTTCTTTAGACGCCTTCTGTTTCGTATATGTAAGACCGGCGAGAAGTGACGGCACAGATATGAATAATTGCAGATTGAAGAGATAGAGACAGATAATCGAGTCAAGTCGTAAATAAAGGGTGAGAATAGTTCTTTGTGAATTATAGCGTGTATTTAAGTTAAAGTGATTGTGGAAATTAAGTGTATTGCAAAGTTGAAATGAGAAATAATAAACTAGTTTTATTTAAGAAAAGACTTGTATCGCTGAATTTTCTCGGGAATAATTTTTACGGGAAATTATGAAACGAACAGAAACGTAACAATATTATATTATATTGAAAATATATAGAAAAGAAACGTGTAGTCGTTCTTCCACATCTGAAAAAAATACTTTAAGGTTAAAAGTTATTCAGTCAAAAAGTTTTATGTATTTAATTATATATAAGTAATAATAATTATATATATATATGACATTCATAAATCACGAGCTTTAACTATTTAACAATGTTTACATTGCATACAAATATAAACTTTTATAATGTTGTAACATTATTTTGTTAATTACTGAAGAAAGTTGACGGTTTAAACTTTACTTCAGGAAAACGTGAGTTAACACTAAAAAGGATAATACCGCTCCTTTAAAATAATCAGTAAAATAATTTTCAGTAGATAATGTTTTAAACACAGTGTGACAATTTTCTTAAAGTTTAATTATAACAATATCTGATTTCTTTGTACCAGAGGTTTCGTATTTGTATCACAATTGAACGTCACCTTGAAACCTGGAATTTTATCATGAAAGCACACATTGTTAAAACACGAACAAGGAACTCAAATAAGTACAAAACGTTACACTTCGTCGTGCTACGATTTTAATTAAGTGACAGAGGGCGTTGCCCAAAACACGGTGTAGAAAACAGTTTCTCTCGCAAAATTATTCAAGTTTTCTGTCTTGTTTTTTCCCTCCTTCCGTGTTTACTCTTTACTTTTATGTGCTACCTATTGTTCCCACTGAACACAACTGTTTGTTCTTTTTCTTCTGAAACATTGCCGATAAGTAACTTGTTTAGTTGTTGCAGTTTATTGTCTGTAGAATCCATTAGATTTGCTATTCTGATAAAAAAAATGGCGTCTGCAGAAGAGCTAGGATAAGGAAAAGCAGCCCTGCAACTTGACACTGCAATGCTGAACTGAATATTATTGGCATACCCATGTCCTTGTATTTTTACACTGACCCGGTTCCACTTATTTCCCTTACCTGTAACCCTATAATGTTGTTCTAATCTTGTCCTGTTCTGATTTTTTTACAGTAGTTACCTGTACCACCAAAATTTAAAACTGCTGAGTAATTTCACTATAAAAACACTGGCATCTATTCGCAGCGCAAAATTGAATTCACTTTACGAAAATGTTCGGTGGAATAAATTTTTAACCTACTGTTTTGTTTTTGTTTTTATGACATAACAAAATCCACTTTCAAGAGCTCAGTGACATTTTGAATATGTATATCCATGCTCGTAAAATCCTTCTTTGATATTGTAAATCTATTATAAATTGATGAAACCAATTCATGATTTTTCAATTTATATATATAAATACAATCAACATAGTTTATCTGTGATCTGCAATTAACTATAAAACAAAAGGCTTTATTAGTAAAGCTTTCTGTGACGTTGTTTCAAATAATATTGCATTTTCGAGAGCCAAAAACTTTATACCGATAGTGTAAAGCCATCATTTACAAACGTTTCATATAGACATATATGTGTCTGTGTGTGTGTGCTATATATTAGGCATCTTTTATACATAAAGCATATTGTTACGTCTCTGTTTGTTAATTGATTTTTCCGTAACTTCGTTCCGATGAAACTTTAACGACACAAGTCTTTACTTAATAAAACTGGTTTATTCTTTCCGAATATAACTCTGCGATACACTTAATCTCAATATTCGCGCTAAAACAAACAGTTTCACGAACGAACGTTAACTTCAACAATACCCTGTGACTGCAGTTCAATTACTCACTGTCTACACACACATTACGTTATCGCATCACGTTGTCCCCCTCT
>NW_013666103.1:418470-420244 GCF_000517525.1 Limulus polyphemus | reverse complement strand
CCACACCAGTCACGTGAACCTCGATGACGCAACAATATTATTTTCAACTGTACTTGTTACATAAATGTAGGGAAGACAAATATTTTTTTTTAAAAAATGATACCTTCCTTTTATTTATTTGCTCACTTTTGAAAGAAAAATATTTTTTCCTGTAAATATTTATGATACTTTATAAAGCACTATTAAAGTTTTCCATGGAAACTGAAACGAATAACAAAATACTGCGATATTGAACTGTTCACCAATTTATTTTAGGCCTAACAGTAATGTTTAACAATATAAATTGTTTTGCCTTTCTTGCTTAAAAATTGTTATGCATTTTTATAACATCTGAGTTTTCTTGTAACCTTTAATCTTATTCAAAGAAAGTAAAGTACAAAGCATAACTCATGGGTCACGCAACCGCAAGAACTAGGCACTTTTGTACTATCACTTACCCTCCAAAAGACTAAAAGGATTGAGTAGGAAACTGTTCAATCAATGCCATAGCCTGCTACTCCCTGTAGCTCAGTGGCACACTTGATTGCTTATAAGCTTATAACACTAGATTTATTAGTCAATCTCTCGGCGAACACAATGAAGATTGCCATTTTGTAGCGTTGCACTAAAACAAACGCGTTGCCATAGTCTGCTCTTAACATTGTTATACATTCTTCTTTACTTTCAATAATATGTTCTTGGAATTCTAATATCTATATAGGCTGCCGATGTGAACTTTTAGAGATTAGCACTATTTCTAATTATTTAAAGCCCAGTATTTCTCGGGGAAAAAACTTTACACCTGGTTTTAAAATTTTCGGGAAATAAAATATTTATTCGGTTTTAAGAAGCGATTCGGGAGCAATTACAGTGCAACAACAAATCAGTTGGTATAAAATAAGCAATACTGATATCACTTGGAAATTGTCTGAAATTTAATTACTAGAAATAATCAAGGAAGTAACTTCCCCATGGGCTCCCGTTTACTGCCGCATGACATAAATGCATTAATAACTATAGTATTATTTTCTGTATATTGGTACCATTTGCTGTAAGTGAAACACCTATCTGATATGTTAGAAAGAATTTTCACAAATAATTTTATTAATTAATATTTTAATAATATATTTGTCTTTTTTGACGTACTATTATTGGTAAACATATAAATATATAGCAGATCTAATTTAGACTTCAGCTCTTACGCTTTAACTTGGAAACTATAGGCTCGTACATTTTCAGAGGTTTTATGGTGGAATATAAGCTTGTTTTCTTTTCTTTTTTTTGTACAAAGCTATACACTTTCCAGGATCTCATTGGTAAGTTTGAGTAGTTAGAACCTAAAAATGGAGTTTCGATATCCGTGATAGGCAAAGTACAGATAGCGCATTGTGTAGTTTTGTAATTACCAACAAACAGACAAAAGATACATAGTGGGTTATCTGCCTTCTGCCACTGATTTAATGGAGGACAGATGCTACAGAACTTACAGTATATATCATTTCATGACATTATATCGGAAATAATAGTATACATTTCTGTGTCGCCGTAAAATATCGATCAAAATAATAAATTCAATGTGCCAAATAGCATAAGTTATTGAAACATAAAAATATTGAAATTGAAAAACTAAAATCAATTTGTTGTCTACCGGAAGTTATAAAAACCTTCAGTGATATTTTTATATGGTTTTTAGTATACGTTCTGCATAGAATTAAAGTTACATGTTAGAATGATTAAGTAACTCTAGTTTGTTTGTTTGTTTTGAATTTCGCGCAAAGCTACACGAGGGCTATCT
>NW_013666103.1:395332-417541 GCF_000517525.1 Limulus polyphemus | reverse complement strand
ATTCATGAAGAAACAAGATAGTTCTAGAAACTAGAGGGCGCCACACCAGTCACGTGACCTCGATGACGCAACAATAGGTACTTTATAATTCTATCTGTTGAACAGAAGAATAATGGAGTGTGGTTATACTGGCTCTTTTATTTTCATATTTTAAATTAATTTTGAGCAAAACCAAACATTTTCTAAAATAATCAGTCCTATTTGAGCTAATTTCAAAATACACTGTTTTCGTGCTAGTTGAGGGTTGAAACGAAACATTAAGTTAGCATTTCGGAGGAGAAATATTGCAGAGGGCACTGTAGTTTCAGTCGCGGGAAAATTATATAGTATATTTTTGATGACTGTTTATATTATGAAACCATTACGAAAATTTAGAAAGTAGATTAGTAGGTTATTATCTACTTAGATTAAATTCATTTTCAATATTTATTTTCTAATTTTTAAAATTCACCATTCATTGATAGTGAAGATGGAAGACAAGCTTTTAGTCATTTTATGTTCTCGTTCTAAGCTTCACATAATTTCAAATTTATGTTCCCAAGTAAGTAATTTACATTTGAACTTTGAAGTTACAACTTACACTACACTACATGTTTATTCAGTTTAGGCTGTAAGTATTACTACTACTAGTACTGGTGTAAGTTAGCTATTATTATAGTATGAATTATAATAATACTATTAGTATTACTAATTATAAACATACTAGGTAATACCATTACTTAAAGTCTAGAATAATCAAGTCTTGGTTGCTTATGGAAAGGGTGGAATTTTGAAATAAATTAAAAATGGATATAGTATTTTAAACTATTTAGCGTATATGGCTACTTAGTAACTTAGTACAACTATAGGCCCCAACTGAAATGTACTTTATCTTAAAATTTGGGCTCCATATCAGCTGTTATAATATTTTTGTTTTCATTTACAAATTGCATGGTGTAGAGCCTAAAATTAAAAATGTAAAATGTTGGCTGAGTTGCCACTTGGAGTTTATATTCTGAATAGAATTAAGCATACAATCTTTTAAGCAGATAATTTATTTATGAGGATTATTACATTGCCTCTTTTGAGAAATAATCCATTTTTTTCTTTGTAAATATATATATATATATATATTCTGATTACTTTGACTCACACAATAACAGTAACCCTACATGTAGTATGTTAATTTAATTTTTTTTTTGTAAATTGGAAAATATTGCAGTCGACACAGTATGAATCTTTATATTGATTGACAATAGTAACATCAACTTACACTATAGTTATAGGACTCAGTGAGTTTGTGTTATCTATAGTATATATTAAAATATAGTACATTGAGAAGCACATTTTAAAAGTCTAGTTGTGTTCATGATATTACTGGTTTCAGAACTGTGTCATTCAAGCTACTTGTTTTATTATTATTTTGTACTTATCCACAAACTTATCTGTGGCAAGTCTTTGCTGCTTTGAAATTTTCAGCAAGCTGTAGGATTAGTTCCTCTGTTAAATGTTGTTAGTAGTTTAAAACTTAAATATTTTACATTTTTCTGAATGAAACATTTTTTATGATTTTATTCTTTTTGCATTTTTGTTTTATGGAAACTTGAAATACAGCCTACAGCTGATACAGATTAAGTTTTGCCCATAAATTTGTCAGTGACAGATATAGTTAGTGTCAACTCAATAACACGTATTATTATAAAATGATAAAATTCTAGGTTTACATTGGAATTTCAATTGGTGTAGAGTTGTTTGGAGTGCCTTTATACAGTAGTAGAAAAAAAGAAAAAGAAATTATAAATATAGAATATAAGACTTGAAAAGCTTTAAAACTAATTCTGTAGTAGTCAGTGTTGCTTTACAGATTTTTTTCTTTGTATTTTATCACAGATATTGGAAATTTTTCCAATCAAGAATAACCAATATTTAGATGCAACAGATGAATTAAGCAAATCACTTAAAGCATCAGGGAAATTCAGTCATTTGATATCTTCGGTAGAAATGGCATTGAAGATATCGCAAGAACCTTCAGCACATCCTGTGGTATGATGTGATTTTTTGTTTATTTCTGTAAAATGGGTAAAAATTTGTTCTATTTTACACAAGGGATTTCATCTAAAAATGCAAAAATTCAGCTGGTGAATATCTTTATAAAGTGAGTTCTAGAGCACCTTCAAAGCATTAGTAATAAAGCTTCTTTATTACTAATTAACAATATGCAGGAATGTGAGGTATGTTAAAAATGAAAATTAATACAAAGTGGGTTTTACAACATGTTTTATATGTAGCTTAATGCAATTATATTTACAGTGGTAAATAGATGTGATACACATAAGTTGAGTTTACTTGTCACCTTCTAAATTTATCTTGGCTGTGTTAAAATTGCACAAATACAATAAAGCCTGAAATCTTAGTTAAGCGAAATACTGTGTAAAATTCTTTTCTATATATATATATATTTTTTTTTGCAGGAAGACCTGGATATCATTAGTAATGTTGCTGATAAATTAAAGACTGTAAAACAAACCATTGGATTTCAGTTTAAGAAAGTGGTAGCCAATCCTAGTGACAGTGTGATGTGGAAAGTGCTGGCCAATCAGATGACATCACTTTTTAAAGACACTATTGAGGTTTGTAAGATCTCTGTATATAGCATCATATTCTTAGTTACAGTTTTCATTTTGTACACACATTAAGCATGCAAGTTTTAAACCATTTAATATTTTAATATGAAAGATAATGTCTCCTAAAAGGAGAAATAATTACTGTATCTAAAGAACAGCTTAGATCTTTATAGATGTCTTTTTGTGGTTACTGAATATACACACAGGGTGGTGAAAAAGTAACTTGATCCAAAGATCTTATTCAGTATAATAATTGAACATTAAAAATATCAGTAGTTAATCTCATTCTCTTGGCAATGATTAAAATACCCTATAATAATTATTTCAAATTGCATTGGCTAGTTTTTAATGTATAACAGTTTAAAAAATAAATATTATTTCTCAAGACTTGGGAGCAAGTTACTTTTGCTTCACCTTGTATTTTTGATTCTATACTTTTTAAATAATATTCTCAACATCATTATTTTCTGGTATTTAGGAACTACATATACATTAAAAGTGTCTTATTGTTGAAAAGTACACTGTCTGAAATTACTGGAGTTGTAAGAATGAATGCCTTAAAAAATGGAGCTGTGTGGACAAAGAATTGACCTCTTGGTGCTACCAGTATGAAAGTTGACCACATGTAATTAAACTGGGTATGGGAGTTCTATATCAATGCTTCTCAACTGGGTGAATGGTTCACCCAGGGGTTTTGTATATTGTATGTTGTATTCATTCTAGTTGTAGTTTGATGTATATTTAACTCATAATAAATAATTTTGCATTTTAATTTAGTACTTTTCTTGTCTTTTTTTTTTTTCAAACTGGGGTGAGTGAAGTATTGTAAAAAACTTATAGGGGTGAATGATATTGGAAAAGGTTGAGAAGCACTGCTCTATGGGATTTCTATTTTTAAATATTTTGTTGGCATATGAATATTAAAATTTAGCCTATAAATTACATATTTTCTGGAGCATCCAACTTGAATCCAACATAATTTATTTTAAAGGAACATTGTAGTGTTTTCATTTGTTTCTGTTGTTAGCATAACAAACTTACAGGCTAAAAGAATTGAAAAACTTTTAAAAAATTCTGAACAAAAATGTTAAGCAAAGCATCTGTCACTCCAGTTGAAATATAAAAATGCTTTATTGTAAAAAATTGTTGAAAAGAAATATACTGTCATTGAAAACAAATAAAGCTTGGAGGATTTTCCCAGATTTAAAGATAAGAAAGAAGGAATTAATGTTTCAAAGTTAGACTATTGTATTATTAAACCAATATCTAAGTAGGGAAAAAATTATTTTAATGATTGGCCAAAGTAAATAATAATAGTGCAAGGTACTGCAACTTTTTTCACTTGCTCACTATTAGCTGTATGATTTGGTGGAATGATATAAAATGGCTTACTTTTTTGAAAAATATCATTCCTTGCCTGGTTCATATCTGTGAGGCTACTGATGTGGTCGTACGTAAATATAACAATTTTCTCAATACTTTTCAGTTATGCTGTATTCCCGTACTCTCACATGATTTGGGAGTTTCATATGTTAACTGATAACTATGGCATCCATAAGAATAATTCATAGGTATAACTTTTGTGTGATGATGCACGTCCCCTACATTTTTTCAGGGATATAATTTCATTGTACAAACCCCAGCTACAGAAATTTCCCCCACCCACTCTTGGAACTATACCTGTACCAATGCTAGGGTTGCATGAGCAAATCTCAATACTTGGCATTTCTAGGGTGTTTTATAATATAATATTATGTATTATATTATACAATATAATATATAATATTATATTATAAAACATAATATAATATAATATTATGTATTGCTATGTATTATATATTTTTCCAGTTTCAACTTATATTCATAGCTCACTGAAGAAAAAGGCATAAATAACAATAACCATTACCGTGAGATGGTTTTATTTTGCTACATCAACAGTGTGCGGCATTACCCGTGTATCTGAAATTTAAAATCATGCTATTCCACTATTAATAAAATTCTTATTTACCTGATTAAACAGATAACAGCAACATTCGCTGCAAAATTTTGTGTTCCAATAAAAAATCCAAAGTGGATAGAGGAAAGAAATTAACATTCTTATAAGCTAAAATCTACATAATTTAAGTAAAGTTAAACCCACTGTAAAACCTCATTGTTAAGATAAAGGGGGACTGACAATATCATTAGTATGGAAAACCAAACCTGATATCAAGTGTTTTTATTTCCATTGTTAAGACAAAAGGGGGACTGACAATATCATCAGTATGGAAAAACAAATCTCATATCAAATGTTTTTGTTTCCATTGTTAAGACAAAGGGGGGACTGACAATATCATGAGCATGGAAAATCCAACCTGATATCAAGTGTTTTTGTTTCCATTGTTAAGACAAAGGGGGACTGACAATATCATTAGCATGGAAAATCCAACCTGATATCAAGTGTTTTTGTTTTCATTGTTAAGACAAAGGGGGACTGACAATATCATTAGCATGGAAAATCCAACCTGATATCAAGTGTTTTTGTTTTCATTGTTAAGACAAAGGGGGTCTGACAATATCATTAGCATGGAAAATCCAACCTGATATCAAGTGTTTTTGTTTTCATTGTTAAGACAAAGGGGGACTGACAATATCAATAGCATGGAAAACAAAACGTGATATGATGAGTTGTTATTACCTTTGTGAACAACAAAGTGAAATTCAAATGAATAGCAAGTCTTTAATACCACTAATAATAATAAAACTAAAGGCTTAAAGGAATCACTAAGTTGTATTGATTAACATGAATTAAATTATTTTGAGTGATATTATCACATTGACTTAACAACCTATGAAATGTTCAGAATTATATTCAGAACATACAAAATTCTTTTAATGCTGATTATTGGGATGTAATGAATGCAAAGAATGCGAAATAATCTACTATGGACTTAAAAAAGTTGGAAACAGAATTTGATTTACTGTTACCATTAGATTTCATGTTCCTAACATTTGCAGTTTTGCCTTAAAATTGGTTGAGTTAGTGTTGGTTATTGTTCAGTAGACACTAGTGCATTAAACTTTTGATAATCTGTTGATAGTTAAATTCTCATAAAATAGTGTAAGCCTGGGTATCATATCAGTACCGATTTGTTAATAATCTGTAGGTAGTCAAGCTCTGCCAGAAAAGTGCGAGCTTACTTATCACATCAGTACTGATTTCATAAAAAAGCATCAACATTTTCAGAAATCTGAAATCTGTCAAAGGAGAATGTATATTTGTAATGTCAAAATTTAATTAAACCTTAACTAAAAAAAACATTAGGAATGTTTTAGGTAAGTGCTGTATTAGCCCTGATTTATGCGAATGTTTTAAACATTTCTGTTTCATTTGGCTTCAGTTACTTTATCTAGTTAAGAAGACAGAAGAGAAGGAATTACGGTATCTTGTACAGAACGTTCAGGAGAATTTGAAAAAAATATCTACTACAGAGGAACAAGTAAATATTTCTAAGTTAAAGGTAAAAATACACCACCATTTACTTCACTGTTTTGTGAACAAATGTAAAAGCATAGTTTGAAACACTATAGATAATTTGGATTTTTTTTAAGTATGGAAAATTCTGATTTATTGAAATTATTTGTATAACTTGAATTTTATTTTTAAACTGTAATGTGTAAGAAGTTAAGATTATCTCTTGCAATGAAATATATAGTAAAATAAAATAAGTCACTATTTAGTGAGGGTTGAATTTTGAACTTTTAAGGAATTCACTATTTTTACTTAAAATGTTTTTTATTAAGTTGTTTTATTTTACTTTTTGTCAAGTTAAAACAACCTTAAATAATTTAGAAGATGTTGTACAAGTGTAATTAAATGTGTAATTGTGATATTAGGGATTGTTAATTCTGCAGTGAGGTTTGACCACAATTATGATGGTGGCAGCTAATTGTAATTAATTTTTTGATAAGTAATTTGAGCTCAGGTTTGGATGATTGTAATTAATTTGAAATAATTTCTAAAGTTTGACTATATGAACCATTTAACTGGAAAATTTCAAGTAATACTGATGCTAAAACAACCTATTGTAATGTATGCTTTCAGTGTTACTCAAATAAAAAAGAAAACTAAAGAATTATCCATTTATATATAATTTATAGTTTGATCAAATAACTGCTCGGTCTGGTTTTGTCACTAAACAGTGTCTATCCACCTTAAAAACTTGTTTATAAAACGTGTATAAACACTTGTGCATTTATAGATTTTATATGAAAACAAATATTATAGTGTTATTATGGTGTGTAAAATAATATTTCCAAACAAGACAAAACTGTTTTATTTAACACAGGAAGTTTACCAGTTGCTGACTAAGCTCTTGATTCTCGGTGATCAGTACCATAAGGATTTGACGCTGAAAGTTCACCAACATCAGATGAAAGTGGCTTTACTTCTTTTACAGAGTAGTGGTATATTTTTGGCTAGGATTCTTAAACTTTTACCTCATTTTACTGGCTGTGCACGTAGTAAGGTAGGTTCATCTTGTTTTAAAAAGTATTTTACAAGCCTCCAGAATGAAGGAACGTAATATCATGTATTTGACATTTTTGTGTACCCCCTACCTTCCTAACTGTTTTGGTTTATAAGTCTGTAACATACATAGATATCATAAATATGGACAGACCTGGTGCTTGTAAATGCAAACTACTCTTTCATTGCTAAATGATGGAAATATGGTAACTAATAACATTACTTATGCTAAGTTGAAAAACTGTTTACTTTGTTTTATGTTTCCTTATACTAACATGAAAATGATGTTACCTATATTGAACAAAGTGTACAATTAGTACAACAGTCGTTAGAAAGAATTATTGTGGACATTAAACATTTGATATTTTGTGGAAGTTTCTTTAAAATGTCACACAAGCACTATACTGACAGTGACCAACAATTGTTAGATCTGACACTGAGTAAAGGCATGGCTCACATGAAATAAGATACTATCTCTGACTGCATAGCTGACAGGAGATAAGATGTTGCCTGCAGTTACGTGAGAACATGATTTGTGAGATGAGGTAGTTTTAGCTGTATGGCTCACATGAGATAAAAGATTACCTGTGGCTGAGCAATGGCATGCTCATATGAGATAAGTTACTACCTCTGGTTGCATGACTAAGATTGCTTTACATCTGCCTAATGTTAGTTCACATGTAGGAAGCTAGACAGTAGAGGCTATCATACTGCAAACTATACCATCTGTCAAAGCTGTTAGTAAAAGCAAATTCAATATAAGATTTGATTTGATGATAGTGAATCTTTAAACCAAATTATCATTCTTTGATCCATGTTTTGTTTTAGATTAGATTTTGCATCTCAAAATCAACATTAAATTTCAAGGTTAAAGTGCGTGTCAAGCTTTTGAAGAAAGTAGTTTGTAGTAAACTCTGTATTTCATAACAAGCTTAATATTTTTTCAAAGTCTCTTTTCCAGCCTTTAAAGATAATTATCTGTTATACTAACCTCTTATTTACAAGACTGAATTTTGTTCCAGACTCTTGGGACTATTGCCCCATGACCTAACGATTAGTGTGTCATGGTTCAAAGTTGAAGGCATGATATGCTGTTGAATTGCTCTGCACTTTCAGCTGTGAGGGCATTATAAGTTACAGGCGATCTCACTATTTGGTTAAGAGTGATGCTGTATGAGACAAATGCTTCTGAATTGTAAGCAGATTTAAATTTGGAATGGCTATGCCAGATATCTGACTTAGCTACTCAGCACACATAAGGTGAAAGTATCAAAAGCCGTTTGGACTGAGGTATTTGTTGCATCAACAAATGTTGGTATAAGCTCAGCCAACTTGAAATGGAGTTAAACATTAACTTAATTTAAATCACAAGTGAAGATTATGTAACATTTAATAAACATAAGAACCTAGTAAGATACACTCCTTTTGTTTTCTGTGTGACATTATATTGGTTTATTTTGCTTACATGCTGTTATATGAAAATTGCTTTAATGTTTTGCTCTAAAAGTAGTTTAGAAACCCAAAAATATTGCATCAACATTTTCTGAGAGTATATAAATATTATAAAGTAAAATCATATTATCAGAAACAAAATTCATATTTGGATGTGAAAATAATTTACTTTGATTTTTTTTTGTTTTTTTAACTTAGCTAAGGCAGGTTACAACAGTACCTTAAAATTGTGATATAGTCTTTGCTTTTTCAAAGCTTAATGTTAAATAAACTTATTTTCCTTATTTTTTGAGAGCACTGGATCTAATCGTACATAGTTTCAGGCTTGTGTAGAACTGGTGACGCAACAGATGGAGGTTGTATTGGATAGTCTCTGTGATACAACAAAAGTGGACTCCGATGTTGAAGATATGGGACACTTTGTCCTCACTGTTGACAAGGTAAGACTTTGAACTTTAAAATTTAACCCAGTTTCTATTAATCAACTGTTGAAATAACAAAAAGCAGTAATAATCATGTCTTGTAAACACAAATTCCAATTAGTTGATTATTTTTGTAACAGTTGCTGTAATATGAATTTCAATTAACTAATTCTTGGAATAATCAAAAAGAATAATAAATCAGAAATGCTAATTTTGATTATTTGATTTAATCATAATTTTGATTAAATTTAGATTTTAGTCATCTAAGAAACATGAATTATACCAAAATAAATCAGATCAAAAGGACTAGTGTATGTACTGTAAGAAAACACAACCAGACTAATTAAAGAAAAAAAAGAAAGAAATTGAAAGTTTATTGTTTGTTTCTCCTAATCTTGCACTGACAGTTGTTAAACATAGAGCACGATATCAATAGACAAACTTTTACAGAAAATCGCACATAATAAATATACATTACACCTATGCAAAGATATAATTAATTATACTTATCATAAGACATTAGTATTAGATTTATTATATTTTTTTAACACCACATTTTTTATCTAGTCCTTTAGTAAATTTAAAAAATTCATATTTTGGTAAATACGTGGTCTCAGTGGTATTGTTTAATTTATTTGATTCTAATTGGAACCTTACAACTCTTATCAATTCTGCTGTAACTTACAAAACGTATATTGTAAGATATTGATTTGAAATGTCAAACCACTCTTCACTGACAAGGTACGTACTACTTAAATAGCCAGTGTAAATCACTTCCTTTAACGATTGAAATAATAAAACTTTGGAAACAAGATTTAACTTTTCACTAAGAATTTTGCTTATCTTAGCTTACCTTATCCTAACATGATTTCTCAAAAACAATCATTACAGGACATTATTTTATATATATATAAAAATATAACCTCTACATTTTTGTTAACCTGGGAAAAGATTGTTCATATCTTGAAACTAAATAATATAAACCACCAAAAACAAACATAGATTAAAGAGGCTAATATTTGTAGGCAAATGCAACATGTCTTCACCATGCCATCCCAACATGGCCAATTTTGACACCAGGAAAATTGTGAAAGCACCAAAAATTGAAAACAGTCTATCACTGCTTGGGACCTTCAAGAAGGTATCTTTATACCAAATCCATTGTAAATTGGCTGAAATACTGTGGAGCAATTGTCAAAAAACCCCAAAATTATGCTTTTTTGTGAGCTCTGACCCCCTTAAAGGACACAAAATGGACAAATCCAACTTTTTTATATGATAATGTGTTGGGTGCATGAAAATATATATCTGTGACAATTTTCGTCTCTAAATATTACTGCACACGAGCCTGAAATATATTTTTTGGGGTTGTTTGACCTATGACCCAATAAAATCATTAAAAAGGCCTAAATCAAAAGAATGGAAAAGGAGTCTGGGTGTATTGAACCAAGGTATAATCCTACCAAGTTTCAAGTCAATCTGCCAAGAAATGAAGTAATGGCTGTTGATTGAAGAGTGTTTGGAAGAAGAAGAAGAAATGAAAAATGTTTCTCTGCGGAGAGCTAAAAATTTTACAAAGTGCTTAGTTTGAAAATCATGTTTTGGTGTATTTGCAAATGATTTTTTTTCTATAGAGTCCAAGATATCTTAAAAAAATGTAAATCTTTTCAAATAAACAAAGACAATTTAATGCTTTTAAAAATGTCATAACTTTTGGAAAAAAAATATTGTATATCAATTTCAACAGCAAATTATTGAATGTTTTAGTTAAGAAAAGTATGAGGCTGTTACCTTGTAGCACTGCCTGATGTTCTGTTGGCCTTATATTTAGGTTGTACTGAAAAAATATTGTATATCAATTTCAACAGCAAATTATTGAATGTTTTAGTTAAGAAAAGTATGAGGCTGTTACCTTGTAGCACTGCCTGATGTTCTGTTGGCCTTATATTTAGGTTGTACTGAAAAAATTTTATCTAATAAATACATTTAAGAAAGAATAGATTAAGAACATGAAATTATCTTTTAAAAGTCTATTATTTTTCTTTAGGGTAGTTGTTTGGATTATATATTTGTGTTTCAGGTTTTAGAAGACTTGTCTGTTCCTGAAGGAATGACAGATGTTCTACATGAAAATGACCAAGTTGAAGAAATAGTAAAATTCAGTATGGCTGTTGCTCATCTGTTAAAAGGAGTTACTAGAGAACAAATTACTCAAAGTTGTCATAGGGTTAGTATTAGGTTGCACACAAGATAATAGGTCTTAATAGATGTTATGGCAAATACTTCTTGTTTGGGATTAAAATAATACTGTTAATAAATGAGATGTTGACTTGTGCTGTTAAATCACCATTGGCATATGTTAGATAATAGATTTCCTGCTATTCTTTGAATAAAATTTGAAGTTACAGAGATTGTGTTTTGCCATTCATATACTAATAATTTCCTTTATTTCAGCATTAAAACTACATTAGTTGAGCCATCAGCTAACCAAAAAGAGTTCAATTTTTTTTTTAGCATTTCATTAACACCATCTGCTGACAGTTATTACAAATACAAATCACTGATGTTTTAAGATTTAAACCATCTGTTTTTTTTCAAAATAAAATTTAATGGAAAATTCAAGTATCAAAATGGAGAAAATCTAGTTTGGAATCATAAAAAGATATGAACATTTAAAAAAAAACTAATATTAAGTGTTTACTTGTAATTAAAAATAATTTATATTCTTTTATTTTTTTCTTTTAGTGATAAACATAAGGATTAATACAAGATTTTACATGGATGTAGCAGTTCAGAATTCAAATGCTTGATGAGTTTGGATAAACATAAATCATCACGCAATAAAGCATTAACCTTTTATGTGTTTTTTAATGGAAATATATATTTATATTGTTTGTTTGTTTTGCATTTTGTGCAAAGTTACACGAGGGCTATCTGCGCTAGCCGTCCCTAATTTAGCAGTGTAAGACTAGAGGGAATGCAGCTAGTCATCATCACCCACCACCAACTCTTGGGCTACTCTTTTACCAACGAATAGTGGGATTGAACGTCACATTATAACTCCTCCACAGCTGAAAGGGCGAGCATGTTTGGGGTGACGGGGATTCGAACCCGCAACCCTCAGATTGTGAGTCGAGCGCCCTAACCACCTGGCCATGCCAGGCCTATATTTATATTTACAGTATTTATGCTTGACATAATAATTTTGAGCATATTTAAGTTTGTCATTGATAATAATATTTGAAAATCAAAATTTGATCCACTGATGTTAAAATGAAATGTAACAAAGTGCAAATTTATAGCTACTCGTAACAGTTGACTTTAAAATACATTTAGGTAATTATTTATTAATAGGAAAAATTATTAAATTAAGAACCTTGTACTGGACATTAATATTATTGAGATAGGAAAATTCAAATTTAGAGTTGGTGTACTAGAACCTAATAGCAGAGAAATATAAAAGTCAGAAAAACTGTAGGTTGGTAACATTTTAACAACAGCTGGAATTTCTAAACAATTTTGCTGTTATATCTTTGTTCAAGTGAAGTTACTGACATCCTAATAATTTTTCTCTTTGTAGGTTTTGCAGCAGAGGACTAAACTGTTGATGTATCAACAGGCTGATGTGTCTTTGTGTGAACTACCTGTGTAGGTATTTTTACAGTTATATTCAAGCATCAACAGAAAAAATAGTTCTGATAATACATATTGAATATGTCTGAGCTGATTATTAGGTCAGGCATTACCAATTAGTTAGCTTGTCTGAACTGGGAATTCAAGGATTTGTGGCATGTGATCTGTTGGTATTCAGAACAGACAAGTGTCTCATGATGTAGAGATGTGAAACTTGAGAACTTATTTAGATATATCCATTTGAAATTAAGAAATTAAAATTTATATAATATTAACAGACCTCTCATGAGCCAGTGGGGGTAAATTTTTTTTTTAGAAAAAAAAAAAACTACCCAATCTGGTTTTTCATAATTTGAACTTAAATTTTTTGGACATTTTTATTGGCTAAAAATAAGGCATTTCCCATACTCTTTTTAATGCTGGGGCTGTGCAAAGTAATTTGAAGTGTTTAAGGTGACTGAAGCCCGTCAGCACGTCACGAGCTTAACGGCCAAGCACAAGAAGCATGGAAGTCTCCAAATGACACAGAGAGATATTCAGGAACTGTTTAGTATCACCTTGGTAGATATTATGCAGCAAGCCGAGTACAGTATTATGGCTTTAGCTGCTTTACAAGTGTTCCTGTCTACTCATCTTACTGCTCACTATCATGATGCTTTGACCTTCCCTACCAAATTGCAGGTGAAATCATTCGTATCTTAATTGAAAGCTAAACATAAAAACATATTCATATCCAGAGGATTAATTGATGTATCCTTGAAATACTGTGCTGCGTATATGATGTAGTCCAAAGATTTCATGTTTTACCAGTTCACTATCATAAACTGTGTTGTTGTGAAGCAGGTCATTGTAGGCACAGTTTATCACTAGTAAATTTATGTATTGGTAATTCTTTCCATGAATGTAGGATCCTATGATCCCAACCCTGAAAAAGGTACCATTTTGCGTAGTATAGTACAACCCCTTTTTTTACCTGACCAAATTTAACCGTATTCAGTCTTTAATAACATCAAGACTTTTAACAAAATTCTGGACTTTTATCCAGAATTCAGATCATGTATTTCTTCGATCTGGTGTGCTTTCATCATAGTTCTGCTCAGTGAACACCACAACACCACTACAGTCACGACATATCTCAACACGAAGCCTTCAACTTCTTCACAATGACTTCCTGCTCAGCTTGAGACTTTCACAGCTTTCCTGGATGCCTTGTGTCAATGTGCAATAATCTGCTTTTATATGTAGTGTTTTGATAAAAAGTTTCTTGTGAAGTTATTGTGCACCTGGATTATATTAATAAAAAACACTATATGAAATTATTGAAATAAGGAATGATTTTTTACACTTTCTAAATATTGTAATAACTGTTTGTAAAGAATACTTCCTTATAGTCTGTAATCCTTATTTTAAAAAAAAAGTGCTTATTGATAACACATTTTAATTATTTACCTGTTAAAAAAGGAGACATTTGATGTCAGTTGTTTTCAGTCATTTTTTCTCTTAGTGATTCTTTTGATGGAGAACGGGAAAAGGTGGTAGAAGAAATAGAAATGTTGGAACGTCATGTGAATGAAGGGGTACTTCGATTGATTGCAGAAATATTCACAGAAACTACAGAACCTCTAGATCGCATGCTAGGTGTTGCATTTGAAATTGGAAAAGTAAGTCTATTATTTATTACATATTAAGCTTGCATTTGAACAAAAAAATTTAACCCAAGTCATTTTGTGTTTCTAAAGGTAACTATATCTTAGAAATAACTTTCATGTTTTGTATTTATGATGCATTAGATGTTAGAACATGTTTATGATATTGTTTATATTTTGGAAATAGAAATATTTTAATGGTTTTGTACCTTAATTTCAGTTGTTGAATAGATGAATTTAAAAATGGATATTTGTATTTTAAATGTATCCGTCTGACTTATTTTTTTTTTTGTAGGAATGGTTTTTTGTAACAGTTATAATGAGATTCTCTTGGATCTCCTTGTTCAAAATAATCAAGTTTTATAAGAAGAATGTATGCATGTTTATAAATAAACATAACTTATTTTACCTTTACAGAGCTGTGCAAAGAAAGACAACTTGATAAACATGAAGTCAGTCCATGAACCTTTCTTTACTACTCTGGAACATTTGATCCAGGAATTTCTTCGTCATGCTGATTCCATGTACCAAGTATCCAGATTTGTTGTTGGCTGTTCTACAGATACACCAGGTATGTTGTCAAAGTTTGTTTTCCTGTGGTGATTTTTAATTTACAGTAGGGATGGTGAGAGAGTTTATACTGACATGTGGGAGATTTATGTGTAGCAGGTAGTATGTTCTTGTTATGAATTAAAGAAGTTATTATTTATATCAGATTGATTAATACTTTGTTTTTAAAGTTTCAGCACCAATAATATCTTGGAATGTAGCTAGTCAGCATGCCATATCACTCCATTTTAGTAATGCTGGTAATGTGTAAATAAGTTATTACACTTAGATTTAAATGTCTTTATATGTGCAGAAAAGTAGCAAACTATCAGTACAGCCTCATCTACAGTGAGAACAAACAAAATAACTGGTTATCAGTTGTCATTTTGAAAAATAAAGTACAAAAGTGGCAAAGCACTTATCAATGGAGGCAAATCAGATACTTTCAAAGCAAAGAAGTGATTTTGAGAATTATTCTTGTGTTCTCTATACCAAAATAGCTGGTGATTTTAAAGTGAAGTGCAAATTGTTTAACATGTTAATTTCATGTGCTAGCAAAAAGAAAGCAACTGTACTACCCCAATGCAAGATCACCTGAAACATAAGCACGCTCGAGACTACAAGAATGTGCAAAAAGTTTTTGAAGCTTATTGGATCTAATATTGAAAGTTAAGAGTGCAGTCTCAAAGTTTGGAATGTTGAAGAAACAATAAACTGTTCAGGAATGTTACCTCAAACAAAACCACACTATTGGACATTAAAAATCATCGGTGGAATAACTGCATTTAATAACCAACTGTATTCAGTTGTTACTCATCAGAAGAATTATTCAGTTGATAAAAACCTACTTGTGCAAAATAAGTGTTTCAACTATATACAAAAAGTGCAAGACTGCAGTTTCTGGTCATATTTTGAATGTCATGCTGTCTCTTTATCATAAGTTTATTTGGTCATATTCAGTAGCAAATAATTTCACAGGAAACTGGATCACAGAACATGTGGATTTACAGCATGCTGCTCTTCCTGGAATTCACACTGATAATGCAGTAGAAAGAATGTTGGAAAACCTAAAGAATATATGAGAAACCAAAAATATAAGTATTCACCTCCTGATAAAAAGTAATGGAGCAAATGTTGTGAGAGATTTTAATTCTTATGATGCTGGGTCACCAAATGGATCATGTTCACACATTACGATTGTAAGCTGTAGTTTATCTCATAATTCTGTTTGCCCCTGAAGAAGAAAAGTCCACCTTTCGAAAGCGCTCGGGTTACTTATACTCTGGGTGGTAATTTTGGTTACGTCCTTTCAACCTCAACGTGTTTCAGGGCAACCAGGCTTCAGAAGCTTTTGTACATATTCGTGAGTATTATAGTTTGTCCTGGATTTGGTTTGACCGGGTCTGGAGCATACATTAAGCTTAGAAAATCAGGCAGCGGCACCTTCGAGGATGCGTCGGGTGTGATATGGCACCAGGGCTAAAAATTTTGGGTGGGGAGGAGGCCGTCTGTCGGTTCTTTTCAGGGCAAGGAGGAGGACCGTGGTCCAATTCTCAGAATTTTGCTGTGTGTGTGGGGGGGTGGGGGAGTACTCCGAGAATACCCACTTTCAATGGTGAAGCGCTTGGGTTATAGTGTTTTATCCTTTTATAATTCATTAGAAATGTTATTAGACATTTTAACCACTATTCTGTAGCATGTTCAAAATTAATGGTTGTATAAAAAGATTTAAATATATCTCAAAAGAAACTTGTGTAAAATATACAGACAAGATGGAATTCAGTGTATACTATTTTCTAGAATAAAATAGAGCAATACGCTTTTCTTTGAGTTGAATTATGACTTAAAAATTAAAACAAAATAAGTATGTATTTAATGATGAGGATTTTTAAAATTCAGTGTCAAATCTATAAGTTCATATTGTTTAATTATAGGGTTGCAGTCAGTACTCACATGTGTTAAAATGTTGGAGCTTCTAGATCCTGAACTGGTGCCTTTAACAGTGTCTTATGCTAAAGAATACACTAATGATACTCTTGTCTCTCTTCATCTTCTCCAAGAGGAGTGGCATAAACAAGTGAAAAATCTTATTGCATCAATTATTCGGGTCTCAGACACGCAAGCATTTCTTGATGTGCTTGGTAAGACTTTTTTTTAGCTCTCAATTTTATATCTAGCAAAAACTTTAATAAAAAAAGTTACTGGAAAAAGAAACTGGAACTTAAATTTGACTATAGACTATGAACAAATCATTTTTTATTAACTTATTTTTCGAACAAGTTTTTTAATAGTTGTAACTATTCTTAAGGCACACTTGGGACAACAAAACTGGAGCCAAATCCAGTGTCAGAAAAAGGTTCCCAGTCTGTTTTTATTGACGTCTTTTCAGGTGAATTAAGTGTAATAAAACCAGGTTTAAAGCTCATTCAAACATATATATATTGCCATGAAACTTAATTAGCATAAAATTATACAGTAGAAGAAATAACTGGAAGATATAGTAAAAAGAAGTGAAAAAAATTATTTATGACAACAAAAAAAGTGTTTAAAAATACCACAAAATATCAGGAAAAAAATGGGAGGATCAGACTTACAATAATCTAAATTCAACTTTGTTTAATCATTAAATAAAGCATAAACAAAATATAAATAATAATAATGGTTAAATTTCAAATGGAACTAAACATAAACAAAAAATACTTTCACAGAACATGGAAACATGCATTAATGATTACATTTCATAAGTAAGTTAACATGATCAAATTACACCTTAACACAAGTCTTAACTCTTTAAAAAGCCACTAAGATCGAATAGATACTACTCTGACATCTCCTTAGATTAGACCTGCAAAATCTAATAAATTCAGTAGGTCTTGTTCTAATTCAAACCTAGGTACAACTGTCTATGACATGAGTCAGTCAAGGATGTTGTACATTATTTCATGAGATGGTTATGGGGCTGTTGACAACAGTTACATGGAAGAGATTTATTTCTGGATTCTTATGATCCACAGTTTTGTGATTGATTAGATGAAGTGAGAGATTCTAGATTATGAGAGCAGTTTTAGACAGACATGTTTCAACACCGAAGGAGTTTGGATAAGCCAAAACGTATTGTCTGTATCTTCTATATTAGAATTAAGGTTCCAGATGCTAATTTATTAATTACATGTGTGTTAATCTCTACTCACATTTTTTAACCAGTGACCTTAACATTTTGAATTTGTTTTGATATTCAATATTATTTCTATCCAAACCATCATTATACAGTCTTCTGTCTGTCATTTAACCAATGATAAATCACTGCATTTTGTTTTCATGTATTAGGTCCCTGAGCATCTTTTTTGTTGGAGTGATAAGATGGCCATGCACTCGATATGTTACAAGTCCAAAAATACCATATATATATATATATTTATACACACACACAGATAGCTAAATAGATCAAAGCCAAAACATTCACAATGAAACTTCAAAGAAAAGTGTAAAAAAAATTTCCATTCCCAATCCTTTCATTACCATTAACTTATAACAGAAAATGCCTGTGATCATAGCTCCCAAAAGCATTGGGATATTCCATCTATCAGACATGATCCAAACGCAGATGTCAAACTAGTTAGCAGCCACGGAGAATCAATTAGGGGTTAGAAGTTGAGTGCTTTGTATTAATTTCATTATTGTCGTATAGTGCTGATTTGATTACCTATTTACAATTAATGTAATGTATTAGAACTATTTATTGATATATCTATATATATATATATATATAGCTACACAGACATATGAGTCTCAATATGTATACTTCTACGTACGATGTATCACAAATTTTGACAAGGTTCTATAAGCTGTTTTATACACTAGTTTCATAATGGTTCTATAGAGAATTGGCTTTTTTGATTTGCATTTCTGAGGGTTACGGGTTTGAATCCGTGCCCTCTCCAAACATGCTCGCTCTTTCGGCCGTGGGGGTGTTATAATGTGACGGTCAATCTCACTATTCATTGGTAAAATAGTAGCTCAAGAGTTGGTGGTGGATGGTGATGACTAGCTGCCTTCCCTCAAGCCTTTCACTGCTAAATTAAGGACTTGTGTAGCTTTGTGTGATGTTCAACACAAACTTTTCTGATTCTTATGTGTGATTTCAAAATAGCACAAAATATCAGGAAAAATGGGAGGGTCAAATTTAGAATAACTACCTGAATATATAACTTACTAAAGCTATCATTATATAGAGTGATGCATAAGGATTTTAGTCATACACCCTACTGTAGTTTTCTCCCAGTCAAGTGTATCTTATGCACTACATGTAAATCATACAGGATGTATCAAACTGTAGCAGTATTTCTAAAGTGTATCTTATGCGCTACATGTAAATCATACAGGATGTATCAAACTGTAGCAGTATTTCTAAAGTGTATTTTATGCACTACATGTAAATCATACAGGATGTATCAAACTGTAGCAGTATTTCTAAAGTGTATCTTATGCACTACATGTAAATCATGCAGGATGTATCAAACTAGCAGTATTTCTAAAGTGTATTTTATGCACTACATGTAAATCATACAGGATGTATCAAACTGTAGCAGTATTTCTAAAGTGTATTTTATGTGCTACATGTAAATCATACAGGATGTATCAAACTGTAGCAGTATTTCTAAAGTGTATTTTATGTGCTACATGTAAATCATACAGGACGCATCAAACTAGCAGTATTTCTAAAGTGTATCTTATGTGCTACATGTAAATCATACAGGACGCATCAAACTAGCAGTATTCTAAAGTGTATCTGATGCGCTACATGTAAATCATACAGGATGTATCAAACTGTAGCAGTATTTCTAAAGCTTATCTTATCCTTGTGTTCATATGGTACAAAAGGCTTTTTGCCGTGAACTTACCAATAACTTTTAGGAGATTTGTTGACACAAATCTCCTATTATCATCCAGCTAATGTTCAAAAACATACTCACCTCCATTGACACTATAACTATTTCTCGATCTCCAGGGTTTCCACTCTTTTCCCATCTAAGCATTCAAAACTCTTGCTCCAGTCTTTTTATACCCCACTCAATTGCCCTTGGCAAATGCTAAGTTGGTGGAAAAGTTTTCCAAATTAGAATTTTCCAAGGGCATTCGAGTGGGGTATAAAAAGACTGGAGCAAGAATTTTGAATGCTTAGATGGGAAAAGAGTGGAAACCCTGGAGATCGAGAAATAGCTATAGTGTCAGTGGAGGTAAGTATTATTGGAAATACATTTTCAGTTTAGGAAAATGTTAACTTTGGTGCAAATGCTATAGTTTGCATGAGTAATGCATGATATAACTTTGAAACCTTTTTGTAGGAAAGATATTATAACAGGGATTGAATCTGTAAAAACAACATTGCCTGTGTAGTGGTGAAAATTTTCTGTTTATAATTTTTACAAAGTTAGTGCTTCAGTTATCACAGTTGTATCTTGTAGACCAATAATGAAAGGTATTTTTGTAGAATCCTAGAATGTGTTATAAGAACTAGCATAAGTCATCACTTGATCACCTTCCAAAATTATTTTACTTTGCAAAATACTTATTCTTAAAATATTTTAGCAATATTTTAAGAAATTCTACATAAAAGATGTTAAAATAAAGGAAAAAACTAATTTTGAATAGTGGGTTAAGTTTTTAGTTTTTCAAGTGATTATGAGTGCATTAATTTTATTGCAGATATACTAATTAGACAGTCATTCGAAACTCTTGTGGACTTCGTTTATGACCGGAACAGAGAACAGCTTAAGGTGCTTGCCAAGACCATGACTGGCAAAGCAGAACTTGTTGCAGAAGTGTTTATGCTTGTCATTGAAGATGCACAAAACTCAGGAAAGTGCAAAGACCAACCTGCTCTTTTAAGCAACTTGAAATCTGGTAAAGAAAATGTAACTTCTTTAAGCATAGGAGATGAAAGATACATGCATGAGATAATTTAAAAAAACGTAGTATACTTTGATGGAAACTGAATTTCTTTTTTCTTTTTAATGTTACTGATAATTTTCTTACTAGATTGTATTTGTTATTCTTACTGTCTTGAAATTGTATGGGTTGATTCCCTGTTTACACCTTTGTTTTTTAAGTGCTCATTATTTTTCACTGTCCTGTTAGTTATTATTTGGCGATAAATGCTGGAGGTGGGTTTTAATGAACTAGAAAGCTTGTACATTTGCAGTTTTAAAAGTTGCTATTAGAGACAGTAACTTAAAAAAGTGCTCAAAATAAAAAATACAGATGTGTAGACATATTAAAGTTTTTAAAATAATTAATGTATACTGAAAGAATTCAGCAGTTGATAATTCCATGTAACATGTGCATTGGAATTTTTAAACAGTTGATCAACAAAATAGCTATACAGGTCATTCGTGAAGTCTACTTCAGTTCTAAGTGTTAAAAAGGTAAATACTGATCATTTTTGAAGTATACTTCAGTTTTAAGTGTTAATAAGGTACATACAGGTCATTCGTGAAGTCTACTTCAGTTCTAAGTGTTAAAAAGGTATATACAGGTCAATCGTGAAGTCTACTTCAGTTCTAAGTGTTAATAATGTATATACAGATCATTCTTGAAGTCTACTTCAGTTTTAAGTGTTAATAATGTACATACAGATCATTCTTGAAGTCTACTTCAGTTTTAAGTGTTAATAATGTACATACAGATCATTCTTGAAGTCTACTTCAGTTTTAAGTGTTAATAATGTATATACAGATCATTCTTGAAGTCTACTTCAGTTCTAAGTGTTAATAATGTATATACAGGTTATTCTTGAAGTCTACTTCAGTTCTAAGTGTTAATAATGTACATACAGATCATTCTTGAATTCTACTTCAGTTCTAAGTGTTAATAATGTATATACAGATCATTCTTGAAGTCTACTTCAGTTCTAAGTGTTAATAATGTATATACAGATCATTCTTGAAGTCTACTTCAGTTCTAAGTGTTAATAATGTATATACGGATCATTCTTGAAGTCTACTTCAGTTCTAAGTGTTAATAATGTATATACGGATCATTCTTGAAGTCCACTTCAGTTCTAATTGTTAATAATGTAGACATCTGTTCACAATTGTTTCAAGTGATGCTAAAGTAGATCATGATACTGTAGTCCATTCAATGAGAAGAACTGTTAATTTAGTATTTTTATACACCAGTTGTTAACTTTACTAGAATAGTTATTCATTGAGAACAACTATCAATCCAGTATTTTTATACGCCAGTTGTTAACTCTACTGGAGTAACTATTAATTGAGAACAACTGTTAATTCAGTATTTTTATACACCAGTTCTTACCTTTACTGGAGTAGTTATTCATTGAGAAAAAATATCAATTCAGTATTTTTATACACCAGTTCTTACCTTTACTGGAGTAG
>NW_013666103.1:369092-394332 GCF_000517525.1 Limulus polyphemus | reverse complement strand
TTGAGAACAAATGTCAATTCAGTATTTTTATACACCAGTTCTTACCTTTACTGGAGTAGCTATTGAATGAGAAAAAATATCAATTCAGTATTTTTATACACCAGTTCTTACCTTTACTGGAGTAGCTATTCATTGAGAACAAATGTCAAATCAGTATTTTTATACACCAGTTCTTACCTTTACTGTAGTAGCTATTAATTGAGAACAACTGTTAATTCAGTATTTTATACACCAGGTCTTAACTTTACTGGAGTAGTTATTTAATGATAACAAATTCAATAGTTTTATATACCATTTCTTATAAGCAGTGCTATGGTTAAACATTTTTTAATCATTTTGTCAGTTTCTTGTTTTTATACATTTTTTAATCATTTTGTCAGTTTCTTATTTTTATACATTTTACAAGTTTCTTTAAATATTTAAATGAATCATGATTGTTCATATTTTTTAGCATGAACACTATTTAAACAAGTTGTAATGCTAAAGTACTGATTTTGTTTGTTTTTTCAGCTATCAAGAGTGTTCATGCACTACGCCATGAATTAGCAGAAGAGCCGTCTGAACCAGCTATTCAAGAGAAGCTTAAAAAAAAGGCCGAAGTCATGCAGCAAATGGTCGGCAGGATAAGAGAGTCATGTGTCACTCTTCAATGCGGCAGAAATGTTCACACCACCAGAAGAAAGAAAAGTACATGTAGCATGTTGGGTCAAAATGCAGTGAATCCATTTAGCGTGCTAGGCCAGAATGGAGTGAATCCACTTACTGTCACGAAAGGTGAACTTTTTAAGATTTCCCTCAATGATTTTTGTCTTAATAGCATACCAGTGGTTATAATGTTCTGGTTTTGTATAGCATAAAAAAAAAGATTAAATTATCAAAGATCGTGGTGGCAGATCTTTTAGAAGAACTTAACTCAAAAGATGTAAAAGCAATTATTAGTATGCTAAGATAAAATTTGAGAGTAAAGATTTTATACAGTTCTTATTCACATGTAAGTATAAAACTGATATTTTTTTTCACCTGGTACTATGGTAAATGTTACCTTTGTGTTTTCTAGCTATATTACATAAATTTCTGTCACTTATTATCAGATCTTCATATCATATGGAGTAACATACTCAAATATCCCAATTCATAAATGCCTATTAATGCTATTCTGGTAAACATTGATACTAACAAACATTGACTGTGAATCTAACAATACAGAAAAGTAAGTTAATAGTGCATTAAAATCAAAACTTTTTGTGCCTTTCAGGCACAAAGCCCCAGCGCTCAAGTCCAGTTTCAGTGGCAGAAACGGCTTAGAATGCTCAAAATCAGGTGTTGATACTTTTGGTGAGCAGAGCACAGATGTAGCCTGTTGTGTAGTTTTATGCTTAATAACAAACAAACATTCCCTCTGAATGGTATGAAAGTCCATCACAGGTTAAACTCAACCTATTAACACAGTTTACACACACACAGGTGAAATGAAGCAAATTTTAGGTAAAGTGTCTTGATCAAGGACACAATAGCTAGGTGCAAGCAAGCTTCAAACTGGCAACCTTTCAATTAAATGTCCAAGATACTAACCACTAGACCATGCTATCCCATAATAATGCATTACTTTACATTAATAAAATCCAAATATTAATTTTTACTTTGGACATATTAACCATAACTAAATTTGAATAAAGAGAAAACATAAATATGATAAGATATAAACAAACGTAATGCTAAAAATTGGGTCTATCTCACCATAAGGTTAAAACAATGTTGTTTTTTCATGCAAAAATATAAACAAACTTGCTCCTTCAGTGAGATTATTGTGCCAATATCTTTAACGGTGATTCAGTGGCAGCCACACCCTGAAATACTACAGCTCACAGAAATTTGGAATGAGCGAACAGTACGTAGGTCATGATACGAGAGAGTACATTTCATACATTGATGTAATGTTATTTGAATGGTAATGATAGGTAATTATGGAGTTATACTGCTGTGAGTGTTTAACATGTTATTACATGTCGTTATGCTGACAGACACCCTAATGAAAATCCATTGGTAATTTTCTTTTTACATTGGGACTACACTGTCTGTTATTTGCTTCAAAAATTAATAAAATAACATTGATAGTAGTTTTCCAAACATAGCCTACTCACCAGGAATTAATGGACTTCCTGTGGATACTGAAGATGAAGAAAGTAATAGTAGAGAAACACTAAACTTTGACTTTACAGGTGAGTGTCGATGTGAATGAAATGAAACTGTAGCATTAAGCTAGTGATTGTAGAAATAAAAAAAAATGTATATATATATATATATATATATATAGTACGTACCTTGACATTAAAGGCACCCTTCCAACTGCCCTCTATAGCAAGGTGCCCTTATTATAAAAAATGAGCCATGCAAAGCTGGATTCCGTATTGACTGTACTAAATTTCTGAACTTTAAGACCCCCCCCCATTTTGTTTGGTATATGCAGGACATGGGTGTTCGTGAGTTGGACATTGCCATGACATGGAGCGTTGTCAACAGGAGGTCTCAGGGGATGGATTAGATGTGCCCTTTTTTCTTTAATATTGGTCATGAAGTTTCAAAGTACTTCTCTTCAGAGTTTGAACTGCTAAACATTTCACATTTACTTTTTGTGTTTATTTTATTGTCAACAACTGGAGTAGAAATCCACTGAAATAAAGCAACAAATCACCGCTTGTGTCATTAAACTGTTTTACATGACACGGTAATACGATGAAATTGGTCAATAATATTTTGAGGTGTAAGAATGTAATTCCTATTGATAAGATTCAATCACCTGCTAAGAGGTGACATTTAAATGTAGTAGTACAATTTTTCATCAGGATACTTTAACACACACATTAAACCTTCCAAGACATCTGTCATTTCTGTTGAGACAGTATCAGGTTTTAGTGGGTACATATTCCAGCACAGAGGGAACAGAACTATAATTACTGCAAAATCTTATAAAAATTTGGGATATTTTGATATTTCAAGATAAAAAGCCAAAGTTCCTCTGTGTGTGATAAAACCATCTTCTTGTTGAGAGAATATACCAAACTAATCTTAGAAAGTTTTTGAATCATTAATACAGTCGGACTTTATTTATGTCATGGTAGCAGATTGGAGGATCATGCATTCATTCCACGTACATTTAAATTCATGAACTTGTAATATAAAATAATTTTGTAATGATTGAAACAGTTTTGAAACTTCTTGTTATTGATGTGATATTTACTCAACTTAAACGAAACATTTGAATATTGACCCTCTGAACACTGTAATACAGAAAGTATCGGGAGAATTTGTCTTTTAATCTAAAATTCCATCTACATATTTAATAATGCTTTTTCATGTAAAGAAATGGTTAAAAACAAAAAAAAAGGTTAATTAACCCAAATTTAGTAAATTTATGGGTTTTATTGAAAACACATAAAAGAACAGAGTTGAATTGTTATTTTTTTAAATCAGAAAATGATACTATGATTTAAATATATATAATGTTTTAAAATCCTATGACTAAAGCAGGTCTAAAAGTTTCAATCAGTTGGTTTTGGAAACATGATGTTATAGATGTCAGCATTTATCTTTATGGACTATGGAAATTTGCAATGGGTAGAGTAATTTAAATGAAGTATGTTTTGAGAATATAGTTCAGTTTTTTTAATAATCACTTCTTATCTTTTATAGAAATTTTAGAAGCCCAAAAGGGAGCACAATCTACATTTAACACTCCGGATAAAGATGTATCACTTCTTATTGCAGCTGTGTTGAAAAACCAAGAGAATTCTGCATTAAATTCATCCATTGTTCCTACTTTAAATAACTCTACATTAATGGATAAATTAGCGACCTCTCGCAGAGAAAGACGATCTAGGTTATTTAGTTCATCACCCTCTTTTAGGTAAGGTTTTTCCCTTTAAATCTGGAATTCCCATTAAAAAGTTAGTAATAATTTGAAACTTCAGAATTTGTTTTTTGTTTCTAAATAGAGTCCAAATGTTTTTCATTCACTGTTTACTTTTTTTTTATTAGATCTATTACTTTTCAGAAATTGTCAAATGGTAGTCATGCATGACTTTCTGAAAAAATTAATTTAAAATAAAAGCTCAGATTTAGATTATTATTTGTTTGTGAACTGTTCGTATAAAAGCTGATTAGGCCTTTCTTTTTAAAGGTCTTTTTGTTTTTCTTTTCTGTTTGGAAAAAGCATCTACAGTTGACCTGCTTTTATAACAATTATACTTATAACAGCAACAAAAATATTAGAATATACATAATGTTATGTCATTACTTGACTGTGTTGTATAATACTGTTTTGGTAAACAACCTCATGCACAACAATATAATCAAGGATTTGGTAGATGAAATGTTGTTACGAAAACAAGTAGAAAACAGAAAAATTGGCAGACAGACACATTTAAATACTCTTTTTTTATGATTTCGCATTTTACAAGGGTTACCAAATTAAAATCTAATGAGCTATTAAATATTTACGTTACTGGTCAACTATATGTACTGGCAATGTACTACCCATGAGCTGACCTATCTAACTAAGATTCAACACCAGACTGACCAAAGTCCCAACCAACAAAGTTGTAGTTTTTTAGTTCAACCAGTCTCATGCAGGAGCACTGGCAGTTAAGCTAGATAGTTTTGGTAGTTGTATAGGTAATATTATATCAAAAGGTGTGAGCAACCCCATACAACTAACCCTGGTGATGTTAAGATAACTTCAATTTGGTACCATAAGAAAATACAATTTGAATTCTGATTTGTTGTAACACGTCCAAATTCCAATGACAAGTGTTGTAAATTATTTTTTCAGCGTTTTAGTTTAGATGTTGGCTATAGGTTACATGATCATGTAATTTTTCCTAGAATTTTCAGGAATATTAATGATCAAGAGGCTTTGTGAAGTGTCTAGAAACAAGGCGACATTATAAATATGAGAATCAGTGAAGCATTTAGTCAGTTTTCTGTTCACAGAGTGCCAATCATTCAGTGAAGTATTTAGTTTTAGAGAAAACTTTGGATCAGATTTAGTTATTGCACATATTCAGTTACTCTTATTAAGTAGCCATGAAATTGTACACGTATGTTTATTTGTACAGTAGTCATTTTACCATTAGTGAGTAAAGCTCCATTGAATTTGAAAATAAAAACATTTGTGAACATAGGATTGTAGCAGTGTTATAAAAGAAATAAACCAATTCATTATTGTGAAATGGAAAAGACTTGGCCTTATTTTCACTAAATAGATTTAAAGGAAAGTATATGAACTGGAAGTATAAAAATGTTCCTTTAATACATGTAGGAATTACCACAATCATATACAGGGTTGGCAAAAATTACTACACTGTAGATATTGTACAGTTGGTACTAAAAAGAAGTTATCATGAGGACAATTGAATCCAGTTTAATTGCTGTTTGTTTCATTACAATAGTTTGAAGTGAAACAACTATATAGTTACTTTTGCTTCATTCTTTCCGTATAGAATTGTCATAAACTGCAAACTCCTATGTAATGTGTTATTAGTATGGCAAATCAGTAATCACAGATTTTGGAAATTTTAATTTTTGTTCATGGTTTGACATCTCAAATTATGTTTTATTTATGCTCTAGATACAATATCCTGGTAAGTTAACTCCAGTCCTGTTCAGGACTGTCTAAAGTAGTATGCTGTTGGTTCCTATATTTAGTTAGATATCCTCAATGAAAGTGTAAATCAACACATCACACTAATTTGGAAGTGATAGACTAGAGGGAAGTCAGGTTGTCAACACCAGCCACCTCAAGCTCTTGGGCTTCTCTAATCAAGCAGTGTAATGGACTAGCATAATAATGCCCGATGGCTGAAAGGGCAAGCATCTTTGGTGATTATCATTAAACAGTATATGTCATGCATGCAGGATTGGCGAGTCTTGTATCCAGAGTGTATTCTGATTTTAATGAGTTAAGAATAAAGTCGTAAACAGTATATATCATGCTTGCAGGATTGGCAAGTCTTGTATTCAGAGTGTATTCTGATTTTAATGAGTTAAGAATAAAGTCGGAGAATACACTCTGGATACAAGACTCGCCAATCCTGCATGCATGACATATACTGTTTAGATTTTAATGAGTTAAGAGTGAAGTCCTAAACAGTTTTTATTTCATAGCTTATATGTTTTCCCATTACGTATACCCTTCAGAGATGACCCAGACAAAAACTGAAATCTTTCTTTTAAATACTATAAAGTAATCTACATTGTTCAGGGTATTCATAAAAAAAAAATCAATCTTCATAATTTTTTTCAGTATCTTGTCAATTTTGTTTCCTTTCTCAGAACAACAAATGCAGAAGTATCACTAAGAAGATCTCTCCTGAACAAAAACAAGCTGGTGGATGCTGAATCTGATGCCTTGGTAAGTGGATAAACAGTATTCTGCTCTATAAATCAATTTTCGACAGCCAGATAATGATCAGAAGGAGTGAGATAAAGTAATAAACAAATGATGTTACGCATTGTTCAGAATTTATAAATAAATACATAAGGTTTCTAATCATGGTAATTTGAAGATTTTATAATTAAATATAATGAAGTTGATCATTTAAGTTTTAATTTGTAGATAACCTTGTAATCATTGTTGAAATATTAATATTTTTTTTTTCCATTTAATTGTCAGAAAAACCTCCAGCAGTTGATAAATTCCGAAGATACTGTCCAGTATTAGAAGTCTGTATTTTAGAATAATAGTGGTAGTTTAATTTTCTGTTTGTTTAGACAACTCCTCCTGAACAAGTTAATAATCATAATTTGGAGCTCTTAAATTCATTTATGATATCTGACAAATAATGTGATGACCCTTATACAACAAGCCAGGTTAAGATCCATAGTGTGAAAAATGCTTGAATAAAACTTGATAGAGAAAAATAGATAAACAGTGTTATTCTTAAACATAAATTATGAATATATTTTAATCAAAATACTTAGTCGTACAATCCTATTCTTGTTTTCTTAATGCAATGCTACACAATAATCTTTCTGCAGTCTGTCCACCCTGAAGAATTGAACATAGGATTTTAGTGTTTTAAGCCATAAACTTACCTCTGATCTACTGAAGAACTCCTGCAATCCTAACTGAATGTAACTCATTCAAAGATGCATATAATATCATTGGTTTATCTTGATCAAAGTAAATTCTTGTATATTATATATACATATGTTTTTGTTAGGTTGACACGGTCATTTTGAGATTTTTGATAAAAAAACAACAGCATATTTTATAGCATTAAAAAATAATTTATTATTACTGCAGTAGACGGGTCTGATAGTTATAATTTCTATTCTGTGTTACAGAAGATTGCTTTGTCAAAATTTTACAATCATGACAAACACTTTGTAATGAGAAAACAATAAAATAAAGTGATGAATGTGCTAAAAAATAATTTCATCTGTTACTATAAAACACAACAAATAATTGTTATTACATTTTATCATCATCGGTGTTTAGGTCTTAAAGACCTGGGAGGGTCAGATGCAGGCTGTTACGTGTTCAAACGTTCTCCAAGGGCCTTTTTTTGAGGAGGATAACATGAATGTCATCTTCTCCTAGAGCTTTGTTTTTTGTTGCTTTAATTGCTTGCTTAACTTCTATTTCTGTTATGGTTTTTGTCTACTGATATGTTACATGATTTTCGTTTGTATCATCATTTGTTTGGTCATTGTGTATTTTAGCAGATTCATGTTTTGCGTTACATTCTTGTTCACTTCATTAAAGAAATGTGAATTTATGTCTGGTTCATGGTGTGTCCAGAACGTGTATTGTATGTGTTCTTTAAATGTTTCAGCCTTTTTAAAGTTTGTGTGTGTGCCAAAGTGTTATGTTAGGTTGAATTTTCTGTACTTGTGAATCATTTTAAATGTGTCCAGAATTGTTTTGGGTTGGTTGTTTCATTTAATTGTGAGCAAAATTGATCCCAGTTACCTTGTTTTAGTTCTCAAACTTCTTTTTGGATTTTGTTTCTTGAGTGTATTTATTTGCATTTTAATTGTAGGATCTCTATTTTGCATGTATTGTCTACATAGCTTTTGTCTTTTATCATTGTTATTAGTTGTGTGTGTGTGTAGTTCTTGATTGGGTATTGCTTGTTTCACAGCTGTGGTGAGGCACTCTGTGATCGTTTGGCAGCATACATTGATTTCTGATGTATTCTTGACATTATTAGGTATCTCTTTTGGTAAATTTTTATCTAGAAAAAATCTGTATTCATTCTAACTTGCTCTTCTGTAATTTAGTTTTTCAGTTGGAGAGTGAGATCGAAAACCAAATAGGCAGATGATCACTATCTACGTCTTGTCCAACTGGACAACTAATGAATTTTTGGTTCATATGAAATGAACACAAACAAAGATCCAGGATGTCACTGGTAGCATCATTAAATAGTACAATATTTCTTTGTCTATGAATTCTAGTAAACATCTGCCATTTGCATGTTATCTTGCTTTTGAGGTCACCTATGAAGATTGAGTTTGGTTTGTATGAAAGGATATTGCTTAATAGGTTGATACCTATATCTACCGTAATGTACGTGGCATTATCAATATAAACATCAATTGCTATACACTCACTAGACCAAATTTGTATTCCTCTGTTTTGGTCATTTCTATTTATCTTTTCTTATAACTGAATATTCTTGTATTTTAAAATAAACAAGCTTTGCTTATAACTAATACATCAGGTTTCACTTGTTTGGTGATGTTTTCAATCTTGGGTTTCTTGGAGGCAAGTGCACCATGGATGATGACGTGTTGTACTATGTAATTATTTTTAGTAATGATCGTGTAATAGATGTTATAATTTGTGGTAGGTATGTTTGTATCTTTTATGTTATTATTGTGATGAGAATGTCGATGCAGCTTTTTGTTTAAGTTGATTTTGAACATTCTGCAATAAAATCTGAGTATGCTTTTCAGGGCATCGATGTTTATGTTCTGTTTCCTGGGCTTGAGATGTTTATATGTTCCGTTTCTTGGGCTTGATGTTTTGTAGTTGATTCATATCTTTCTCTCGTTTGAGTGATTTTTGTATCTTCCGTATTGTTGCCTTGTGTCTTTTGCTGCTTTTTATCTTGTAGCTTACTTTAAAATTGAGACACATGTTGTGTTTTGTTTTACTTGTGATATTGGTAACAGTGGTTTTCTGATATTTTGTTTCTGCAAGTTTGGATTTTTAATTTCAAAGATATGTATTTTTTCACATCCCTTGTAGTTGGTTGCAACATTTTGGATGTTCGTTTGTGAATCGTGTTATGTGGTGGTCTCCACCACAGCCCACGCATCTCGGGGATGCCTGGCAAATGGCAGAGATATGGCCAAATCTCTGGCAGTGGTAACATTGTGTTATAACAATATCAGGTGTTTTAGTCTGTCCTACTTGGTATTTTTGATACCACATTTACTGTGCCATTATTAATTATTCCTGCTATGTCTTGTGTGTTATCTGTATCCACTCTTATTAAGTTTGTAGGTTTTTGTATTATTTTTGAAATAATTCTCTCTACTTTTGTGTACTGCCTTGTTCTGTAAGTGAATCCTTTATCTGATTTGTGTCAATGGAGTAGTGTGCACTCCCCGAATCACAAAGGATTTGGGTTGTGGCCTGTTTCCTGATAAGTGTATTGTTATTTCACCTGATTGAAATGTATCTGTAGACCATTCCTTAAGTAGCCTATTTACTAAGGTCAGCAGCCTCTTGTCCTCGAACAAGAAAGCTGCCACTGAGCAGACGTTTTATGCTGACAATGGAAGCATTTGGTTTACATGTTTTAAATTCAGCTGTGACTGATTGTATGTGCCTGGTACACCTTGTATAATTATTGAATAATTTGGTGGTGTTGCTTTTGATGAATAATTTGTGTTTGTGCAGAGTTTTATCTTTGCCTTCTGTATCCTTTTTGGTTTTGTGAGTTTGTATCAACAAATTTTTAAATTTTAACATTATCTCTAAAGCAGAAACTGTTACCTGCCTATATCAGTTGTATGTAAAATAAAGAGTTGTACATTTGACAGAAATAAAAGCAGGTTATTCAAATGTACAAAGAAAACATCCTTGACTCTACCCTAACTTCTAAAACATTTGTATTAAAAGGTGATGCTACTTCTTGTTTAGATGTGATGACATTAACTAGTAAGTTGTAAAACTGGTGAATTTTATATCTTTTGGATACAAGAGAAACATTTACTAAAAGCAAACCTAACGTTTATGTTCATTTGTCCCTAAAAACATCACTTCAATATGTTCATTTGTATCTAAAAACACCACTTCAAGCCACTGGGTGGCCTAAAACATGTTTCATTTATAAAACCACACATGAACACACAAATACTTTAGTTATCCATTAAAAGGATAACATTAACTGTCAAGTGGTCAATAAAACTCAACTTTTAATTAACTACTGTGCATTATTTTCTTAAATATTTATATACTTTTTTGCTGCATTATCATTTAGCTGCTTTTTGGATTGATGAATTATGTTTTTTAATAAAAGGATTGATTTTCTAATTTATACATAGGGTTGAATATGTTATTTGAAATTATTTTGAATATGCACGTCAGAAAGTCACATGGCAACCATAGCCAATGTAAAGTTGCATTGGGACGAAACATATCAGAACTACATTTTACATTATTTGGCATTTCATAATGTAGTGTGATGCTGCTGAAAATGTATTACTTTTGGGATGGGTATGTAACAGCCCTTTCTGAGGTAAAATATTCATACACTCAGATCATAAAGATGTGTTCAGATCAGGTACTTGGAATTTCCAAGATGGGGATATCTATTATGCCATTGGAAAACAAAAAATATGGATCAAGTTTGGATATCAGGACCATCCACAAAAAGGTCTACACAAGACATACCTCTGCTTTAAGCCAAGTGCAGCATCTTGTGACAAGTGAGAATCCAAAAGGTAAGTGGCCAAAGTCCTCCACATGACCTAGTCAATAGTATAGAACATATTCAGTAAGGAGATCTGTCAAGAAAAGCAACACAAACTTGTATACAAGTTGCTTCCACAACTTATTCATTCAACCATCACATACCTCAAGCAGCTGGAGAATAAAATAGTTATTTAAGCTATTTCATATGAAGTCATACTTGTCAAGTCTCTAAATGTAATGCCTGTGGGTATTAGAGTGATTAGACTGTTGAAATGGATGCTGAAAAACCATCATCCTCATACACTATATGGTTTATGGAAAGCTGTATGGAGAAAGAGTATGATTTGGACATGACACATTATGCAATGGAAATGATGCTGCAGGAATATTGTAAAGATACATTGTTGTCAGACAGAGTGTGACCAGATGTGGGGATGTGGATAGTAATGACTTAGCAATGCTCTAAAATTGACTTAATATACTCAACCTCTGCATTTAAGATTTTTATTAAATGTTTTCATAGTTAAAATTTATCACAGTAATTGCATACAAGTTTGTTGGCATTAAACATATTTTTCTGCAATGTCAGAATACGATGGAAAAAGTACTTTCAATTTAAGAATTATTGAACATAATTTTATTGTGCAAATTAAATTTAGATTCTTTACATACTTCCTAAAATAAAGTCTAAACTTCATTTACAGAATACTCCTTATATGCCTTGTATTAAATATTATTAAATTATACATTTTTTTTCTTAGAAATAAATATGAACACTGTGATCAAAAGTTCTGGTACAGCACACCCCACAGATAGGTGGTGTGAACTGTCAGCACAAGATACAGGAACTTCAAAGAGGTTAGTGAGTCCAACTTCAGAGCTATAAGAGCCAGCCTATTTCTTATCTAAATTCACTATGAATGATAAGGTGAAAAACTTAAAGGGAATAGACTTGATGAAGTGGAATGTTGCCCAAGTCACCCCAAATTAATCACAACTGAAATAAAACTGTTTGTTTGCTTGTCTTTGAATTTTGTACAAAGCTACATGAAATCCCAGTTATCCTGCCAAAGGTCATTATGTATACTGATGTAAGGTTTTGGATTGTGTTTCATGGTATCTCTGTTTGTTAGTTGAATTTCACACAGAGCTAGCTGTGCTAGACTATACGAAAGGCAGCTAGTCAACACCATCCACTGCCAACACTATAAAAACAAATAGTGGGATTGACTGTCACATTAAAACATCCTCGTGGTTGAAATTGCAAGCAAGTTCAGAGAGAGGTTTTGATTTCATGAGCCTCAGATTGTGAGTTGAGTTCTCTAACCACCAGGGATAAAAATGATCATTGAAGACTTTAATGACAGTTTAACAATGCAGTCCAGCACATCCTTTAGTATGTAGGGAGTTTCCTACTCCTGGATTTCATGCATGGATTACACTGCACAACTTGTGCAGAATAGCTATGAATGCAAGGCATCAGTTCGTGCCTTAAGCACTGCAATTTAAATGAACAATAATGGAAAATTATCACTGGTTCAAATAATTCCACAACTCGTTACTTGCTTCAGCCGGACAAGATTGGTTTGACAGTGTGGAAATTCTAGGTACCCAGGCCCTGAAAATCTAGACTTGTGTATATGATAAGCAGATGGGCTAAGGGAAAATGATTTGTTACGGGTAAAATGAAAGATACAAGAATGGTAGTGGAGTTACAATGAAATTAGATCATCTTATTATGTTGGAAAAAATAATTTGAAAACTTCAACAGAAGTGATATGTATATTACACTGAGAATGTAAGAAAATGAACGTTCATAATCAGCACGTAGGAAAACATTTGATAACATCATAGTCAGTCTTGAAACTCCCATACTCCAAAAAAAACTATCTTCCCAAAAGTTGGAAAATGACATTCACACTACACATTCTCTCTGTAGCAGACCAATCAGAGAAAAGTAATTGGAATGTGCAAGTATCTCAGCTCCATGTAAAAGTTCCAAACATATCCCCCAAATGTAACCATCCCATAAAACAGTAAATAAATTCCTTGACTTGTCATGCTACAAAAAGTAAAACATGAGCTTAACTGGATTTAGCATGATCTACATACGAACTATGAGATATTTAGTAAAGATTGTAGATGAGAAATGCATACTACAGGGGAGTAATATATGTATTATTTGCCTCCTACAAACATAAGATATAGAATGCTTTGTTATCCCAACTAAAAAAAATGATGAAAATATTGTCATGGTTTGGGCCTGTTTTATCTGATTTGGATTTAGTCTACTGGTGATAGTAAAGGAAGCCATGAATACCTTGGTGTATTGCAATATCTTGAAGTTTATAAAAAAAACAACAACAAAAAACGCATCTTTTGGAATGAAAAATGCACCAAGGACGTGTCCATTTGAATACAATTTAACTGCTCCGAGATGTCACCCCAGAGATAGAAGAAACATGTTGCAAACATTTTATTGCACTGGAAAATGTTTTACAGAGGAGATGCGGTCTATTCTAAAGAGTGTGTATCAACAGTTGGTGATAAATATTAGTAACTGAATCAAGACTGTGAATAATGCCAAAGGAGAGCACCATTCTTTATTAAAATGTAGCCCCAGTGGAGAAACATACACGTGCTCCAAGCAACAGGACAATAAAAACTGTATACAGACACACAAATTGTTTGAAAATAATTAACTTTAAGCCTTCATAACCCGATGACACAAATAAGTGTTTGAGAAAATTTTATCTAAAGACAACCAGGAATAATGGACATAAGGTTGACTTGACAGTTGGGTGATTATTTCAAATCAAGTTACTGTGCACACTGAACCTTGGTAGCAAAATAAAAACATTTGGTTACAAAAAAATTGGATCTTGCCACACATTAAAGATGCACAATTTCCCAAAATGTATAAGTGACAGTGTAGATGTAAAAAATTAACAAATGTGTATTTAATCCAAACCACAAAAGAGCTATTACAAAATGTTTGATATAAAAATGTGATTTTTCATGTTGAAATATGTCCTAGTGAAGTACATAAATTTTATTTTACATTTCAAGGACATAAACTAACATGGCACTTAAATTTGTTGTCAGGTGAAGCTCCGGATTGTAATATCCACGGTTCAAGTCATGAAGTGCCACAGAAATGCTCTCAGTTGGGGGAGGGGGGGCATTATGATAGTGGCACAGCCACATAATAAGTAGTAGGTAGTGATGACTAATTACCCATAGCAGGTTTCTGACTTAGCGATTTAGCTAATGTGTGACATTAGGTGCCTTTCAGGATAAAAGTGCAAAAAAAATCAGTTTATAGTCACATCAAACCAACAAAAATACAAAGTGTGAATTATAAATATTTGGCATCAAAACATGGTGATAAAACTTCATGAGGAATCAGCTATACGAATTAAAGATTATGACTTATCATTTTGTAAATCTTAGCTAATTAAATTATTGATGCATATAAAGTATGTAAGATGGATGGCACAAATAGCAAGGCTATACTATTTATTTAATCACCAATAAAATATTTTTTGTTTTGTTTTTACAATTTACATAACAATCTTTATTGTTTTCAAATATCAGCGATATCAACAAGGTGAGAAAAAGTTGACAACTGAAAATACACTGTTAATATGTACGACCGTATTCGTTTAAAACAAATAAAAGTGTAACTAAAAATAAAATGTCACAGAAATCCATTGGAATGACAAGTATGGATGCAAGGAGCATGTACAATGCCTTTTTATGGTCAAGACCATTTTGTAGAGACAAATATTTTTTTCTTCCTCACCACAATCACTATTAAATTTTTTTAGGTAAATACACTATTTAAAAATCTTTCAACAAAGCATTTTATATTTCTTGCTCTTTTTTTCTTTCTATCTTAGCTAGAATACAGCACAATAAAAGGACAACCAACTTCTAAATATAAAGTAAATATTCTGATATGAACACAGCATAAAAACAAAGTGATGTTACATTCCAACTGATGAACAGACTTAGTGAACTACGTGCTACAACTGATAAGGTTCATCAAAAGGGCACAATTTTCAAAATATTATGCTAATTATGTTAAAACAAAACAAAGACAGGTCCTAGGGATAGTAATACTGTAAAGTGCATCACTCTGTTTGCTTATTTTTATTTATTTTTTAATATTCAACACACATATTCTATTTGATAACAAACGAATCTGAAAACTATCATAGTTGAAATAATAATTAAAGGTGCAACAGGTTTCTCACTAAGATTGGTATAAAAACATGTAAAAAATCAGTTTAAAAAATTTATTGTTATGTTGCTTTGGTAGCTAAACGTATCAGCAAATAATTGATAGCAACTTGTTTCATATACTTAATTTAAACAAATCATTTTAAATTTTAGTTGCTTCTAGTTAACTGATATCTTGTAAGAAACAAAATAATTTATGATACAGAAACTTCTTTAAAATTTGGTAGAAAAAAAACATTACCAAGGATGTTTAATTTTTTGGAACATAATATATTTATGAAATGTTCTGATGTTTTAACAATTATAAAGGTTATTTATGAATGATAAAATGTTGACTTTTATTCATTACTAACATATAAACATTTTACACTTTAAATTCTGTGTTTTCTTCTTATATTTAAATGCATCCAAAAAAAGTACGGAAGATTTTCCAGCTTGTCAATATAAATGTTAAAAAAAATTTCCTAATCATTCATTAATTTTTTTTCAGGTATTTTCAATGCATAATGTTCAAGAAATAAACATCGAATCAAACAAAATACAGTTTCTTACAAAACTAACTTACTGGTACTAGCAAATATTAATGTAGAATAGTAAAAAAATATTATTGGCATAATATTCAGAACATTATTTTTTTATATATTTTTGATCAAGTGTCTCCGGTAGTGGAGTTGTGCTACTCAATCGTACATTGTCATGTGTTCGTTATATACAGGATGTCTCGAACTTACCGTATTGCCCCTAATTAATGCCACCGGAGGTGTTGCAAGCTGTAAAGGGGTGTGTGTGATAATTTTATAATTTGTGCAGTTCCCGGATTCTATTTTCCACATGTGATTTGTTGATTTTAATGCTGATAAGCGTGTATTTTTTTTTTTTTTAAATCAAAATTGCAGTAATAAAAGTTGATTATATGTTAGATTACTATTGCTGTCACACAAGGTAAGCTTTATAAAAATACCGGGGAGGGAGCATTAATTAGGGGCAATTTGATACATTTACACACACACACAGTTAAACAATTTAAGTGACTTAATTTCAAGATAACCTGTAAACGGACAAGTTACAGGCACCAATACACGCTTCTGTTTAAGGCTGATATAACACTGATAGCCCAGACCTGTAAAAAATAAAACTCTCAGAACGAAATAATTCCCCGTGCAAAAACTTAATAAAAAACATGATTTCTTCAAAACCAACCATATAATTGTTTTTCTTTTAAATTGTTCTTAAGGTGATGTATGCGCACATCGGTTATCAATACACAGGCTAAAAATTACAAACATCAATACGAATATTTTGTCCACTAAAATTTTGCTTCATTTTTATCTCCATTATTAGCAGTAACAATGTTACCAAATGATCTTGTCTTAATATAAAACTTAAGCTTTAACATTACTTTACAAGAAAAACCAAAATTCAAAATTTTCTTAATACTTAACTTTTCATATTTTTCCCTCACATTTGTTTTCGTTTTTAACAAAACTTTATACAATATTTAATCTTTTTTTTTTGTACCTTCTACCATCTCACTCTTAAAGAAAAAACCTGTGGAGAAAAAGAAATACATTGGATTATTGCTAAGAGAGATAAAATAATGAAATACCATAATAATGTCATAATATTGTAGGTCTAGAACACAAAACCTTGAAGGAATCCATTTTTAAATGGTAACAGAAAATACCAAAATAACATTCTGCAAGTCACAAAACATAGCTGTACTACAACATTAATTCCAAAATATCTTTATTTTTATATAGTTTAATATTCTAATGGCAAAAATCTCACAAATTTTGGTGCTTCACATATTCAGTTTGCATATAACAATTGATGGTAACATCAATTTTATTTCATTTTCTATATTACGCTCACACAGCACATCCAGATCTTTCACCTAACGTTTTATGTATTCAACAAACATACATACACACACACACACACACACAAACAATGTATCCAATCACATACCATTTTTGGCTTATGTTTGAAAATATGAAAGAAATACAACATTAGATTTTCTAACAATAAATAGCCAAATTCTCTCCAGAAAACTTCCATCATAAACTACTGATCTCATTTATTCAAATTAAATATTTATTTATTGTGTCATTCTGGTACTTCCAAATTCACAAGATGTAAAACAATAACAACACATCTGTTATCAGGGTTAACCAGTACATCTTTTTCAATCGTGAATATTTCTATTCATATAAAAAAACATAGTCAGGTCAGAGTGACTTCAATTAAGGAAAAAAAAAGGAGAAAATAAACCTTTTCATGTTTTCTGACGTTTTATTTTTGTGACATTAACAGCAATAGTCGCACTTCTACGTTTCTGCCCAGATGAGTTAGAAGAATGACCATGAGGACTGGAGCTACGACTTCGAGTGGAAATTCTATCAGTGTTGCGCCGAGTTGATTCTCGAGCTACAGAAATGCCATGTTTAACGCTTCAATTACACAAGTAGAAAATATGTATTGCTTTACAAAAAAAAAAAGAAAGAACCACTGTCATAGTTAGTGCCCTATACACTCATCTAAGTCCAATTACCAATCAGTTTCTTCTTTTTTTTGCTATTTACTAGATACTAATTACTAACTAGTTTACATCCCACAATTTGGTTATTTCTTTGCTACCATACACAGGGAAGTCATGAAAAGGACAGTATTTGTGATAGTAGTAGCTGGGATTTGATCTTGAGCAATCTTGACAGAAATGCTTCAAACACTAAATTAATTGGCATCCTCATGAGGCTAACACCAGAGAAGTAAATAATACACAAGCCTTTCTGTGAAGATAACCCAGGACCAAATTCCAGCTGTAATATTACCATCAAAAACACAGTCTTTCTCAGGACTTGCCCAAAACACAGTCTTTCTCAGGACTTCCCCAAGTACAGTAGCAGATTAATAGCTAAAATATAAGATATAAGCTAGTTTATAATTAGCATCTTGTAGAAAAAGAAATTAGGATTAATTAATAATTAAACATAGTTGATTGTACAGACTACTAATCATAAGAACAATTAATATCTGATCACCACAACCTTACAGTATATAATTGAAGAAAAATCTTTAAATAGTTGAGTATTGTGAAAAACTAAAAATTACTCATTCTAACATGACACTGATAATATCACAACGTAACAAACACTCTCACTCTTCTGTAATTTCAATAAGTTTTGAAAGAGTTAGGAAAAATAATTAAAAATGAAATGTGCTCAACAACAAAATTACTTTAAAAAAATGGAGTTTCATATTAACTATCTATATTCTCATTAATGACTATCTAACTTCAGGGCTATAAGTTGGCTCAAAAAAACTGAGAAGAAACATCTTTGAGTATACTAAGACTCTGGCACTAGAGAACTGGGGGCAAATTCCTCTTTGAAAATATTTAGAAATAGGTACTAAAATATGCATTTTCCCGAGTTCTTGCCAAAAAAAAACGCATTTTTAAGTGTATAACTGTGGAAATACAATAATTTTTTGTTGCTGTTTATATATCAAAAGTAGTAATGTGGTAGACTTTGGACATTTTCATGATTATATCAGTGCTACAAAATGTTTTATTTTTTAGTTGTCTTTTATAACTATTAATTAATACCATTTTTGACAACTGACAAGGAATTTGCCTTCACGTAACTGACACCAATTAAGACAAAGAACATATTTTTTCTGTAACACAACTTTTACCATCACAAATTAAATTTAACAGATTTTGGTTTACTGTACATACATTTACCCCAATTTTAAACTTAGGTTTAACTTTAGGATTCATAAATTTAGATATGACAAAGAAAAAAAAGCTATAAAATATCAGAAAAATGGTGTTTATTAAAACAAACACATATTGATCACTGTGTGTGTGTGTGTGTATTTTGATAACAAAGTATAGCAGTGTTGAATATTAATAGTTTCACACCTGTGTTCTTAAAATTTCCTTTTCTGATCTGTGACTCAGGAGTTTCTGGAGTTGATAATTTGTCTTTGGAAGGCAGCATACCTAGAATATTAGAAAACATAAATTAATAAATCCAAAACGTAATTTCACAAGCTTTTAAGTTCGTGGATCACTAAATTGAGAGAAAACTATGTAGGTTTATCCTGTTTATACAATCTTTGCTGGAAAACAAATTAAAAAAAAATATATATAACAAAAAATAAGGCGGCTGTAATTTGAAGTATATAAAATTTGCATCTACAGTACAGAACTACTTATGTGTAATTCATAAAATATAGAATGCTAACATTGTACACCTGGTAAAGGTTCTAGTATTTACAGGTTGTTCTACGTGTCTTCAGATACTTTTTCATTTTGTTATATTATGTTCAGTTACTTAAAGTTTATGAGAAACACGGATGCATAACAGGAAAGTGATTTTAGTATAAACTAGACCACCGTGACCCGTTGGGTCAACCACTATTCAGAGGGTATGAAGAATTCAAGCTAATTTCAATATTGCACTAAAATGAAGGCTTATTTTGAGATAATTTAATCAAATATTTCAATCTATTCGTATTATTCATAATTCAAGAAAACATATTTGATTGTTGAAGGCACATTATTGAGGAATTCTTCAAGATCTTGTTTTTGTCATCTTAGGCCTTTTAATGAAGATGGCAACATTGACAGGGAAATAATATAATAGCCAGTACTCGGCGAGAGGTTTTCGTTTATAAAATTTTGTTGTTGTTCTCGACTTGATTTTTATCTTATTACCTCGTATCCATAGTTACTATTTGCAAATAGTCAATAAGATTGTAGGTCCATTTCATTGTTGTTCTTTCTACGCGCCGTTATAACACATTTTCATCTCATCATTTAATTTCTGTTGTACATATATTGTTGTGTAGAAAATATTTTAAAATGATTCATCAGGTGGAAAACGAACAGATAGATAGATAAATCGATATGTGGCGCCATCTAGTGTACCTAAATTCATCTAGAACTTTTCCTAAAAGTGACCCGAAAAACGAGGCTAACTCGGTAACCCGTGGCCCGATTTTAACGAAACTTGTTTTATTCCGTTTCTATTATCATTTCTATTGTCATTTCTTTACAAATATGGCGCTATTGTGTACCGTTTTTGCTGTATTCAATTACAAACAAGCAAACAAACAATCTCAGAGTTTTAGTAGTATATATAAAGATAGATAGATGTAATGACTGAGCCACAAGTTGTGGGAATGTCTGTAAATACCATAGCAAAAAGTTTGAATTTCTTGTTCTTCTTTCTTCTGCATCGAGCGCCCTAACCATCAGGTTATACCAAGCCCAGGATGTTAAAAGCATATTCTGTTAATTCAGTCATCTGAAGTGTGTTTTAATGCTCTACATAGTCTTTGTTTCTTCTCTGTGATATTGATGCTTTTTTTACATATTTACTACGTCACTATACCTTCAGTATTGAAAGTTATGAGAAGAAAGTGTTAAAGTAATTCAAAATTCTAGCTGAGAAAAAATTATATAAAGTGCTGTAAACGAAGTAAGTCATTATATATTATATATATTACTCCTCTTTATACAAGGAGTAACACCAGCCCAATAAACCAGAGACCAAGAATCCGGCAATATATTATAAAATTAAAGTTTAAAATCAACTTTAAATTCAGAGATAAATCAAATTCAGTTTTCGTTCCTGATTTGTTGATATTGTGATATATAGTGGATTAACTTAAAGAACTTTGTGTTTACGTTGAGTTATTTTATTTTATAACTATCAAAAGTGTGTTCAATGCCTGTACAAGACTTCCGCAATAATGATCCAAAATACTTTACTCTTAAGGTAAGTGGTGTATATTCACTTGACAAAGACACTGATTCACAGGTTTCTAGACTTGATTTAAAGGCCAAGTCCTAACAAACATTGTTTATTCCCTTTACAACGACACTGTATTCACAGGTTTTCTAGACTTGCTTGAAAGGCCAAGTTCTAACAAACATCGTTTATTCCCTTTACAACGACACTGTTTCACAGGTTTTCTAGACTTGTTTGAAAGTCCAAGTCCTAACAAACATCGTTTATTCCCTTTACAACGACACTGTTTCACAGGTTTTCTAGACTTGCTTGAAAGGCCAAGTTCTAACAAACATCGTTTATTCCCTTTACAACGACACTGTTTCACAGGTTTTCTAGACTTGTTTGAAAGGCCAAGTCCTAACAAACATTGTTTATTCCCTTTACAACGACACTGTTTCACAGGTTTTCTAGACTTGCTTGAAAGGCCAAGTCCTATCAAACATTGTTTATTCCCTTGACAACGACACTGTTTCACAGGTTTTCTAGACTTGCTTGAAAAGCCAAGTCCAAACATTCAATAGTAACATGAAGAACTACTAATTAGGCCTAAATCTTTCAATTAAATTTATATACTAAGCTTTAATTCGACATAAAAACAAGACTTAAAATTATACCAGTAAATTCAAATTAGCTCTAGACCCATTTAGTGGACTACTGGATAGTATTACTCATTCCTTTGGACTCGTATTGAGTCCTTCAGGCTTGATCTGGTGCCAGAGTTTGTCTCTACATCTCGGCTGAAGGTTCTTCAGTGATGAAAATGCATAGCTCTGAAGTTTCCTTAAAAACAGTAAAACAAAATAAATTAAAATGATTATATAAAATGTCTACTATTCCACATTATTAAATAAGCCAAATGCCGGTCACTACATAACGATATAACTTACTCTCCAGTATTCTTGTTAAATAATAATAAATTCACACCCCATTAGATCTCACAAATAACAGGAGGTTCTCGGATTTAGTTTAAAATAATGGGTATGAGAGATGTAATACTGAAGGGCGAGAAGACTGTATAATGTTTCCAACAAACCTTGTAGCATTTACACTCCCATCTAGTGTCGGGAAAAGGGTTGAGAGTGATATTTATAGAGGACTCCAAAATAGCCTATCTAGTAAGTAATGGCACAAAGGAATATACAAATAGATCTTGAAGCATGGCAAATATTTGTAATATGGCATTGTAAAAGATTTAAAGAACAAAGGCCACAAGGAATGAAAAACTACCTTTTATTTAGTTGCAACACTGTAAATTCCACAACTTGTGTTGACCTCTCATGCTTGCATCATTCTCATACCCTTGACCTCGGCAATCTTCTAAGGTTATTCATTGCTCGTAAGTCATTCAAGAATTTATTGCATGATTCGTTTTCAATGGAGTTCTAACTTCTACCATTACATAAGGCATTACATAATTAATATGTAAACTGCTTTCTTGCGAGATTCTACCTTCGCAGCACACATTCTAACTAAAGCTTTAACACACGATGTATTATATATAGTTAAACTAAATTCTGATCTAACTAAACTAAGGAAGGATACTAGACAACAGATTTAACAAAAACAAAAAACATAATCACTATATTTAACTGTAGGCAAACAAAAATCCAATCAAAGAAGATGAAGTAATGTGCAGAAGATGAAAACCAGTTATACTTCTTTCTGAGTATTAAATGGTCTCTGTCAGAAGACGTTATGGATAAGACTTTAACCTCATATAATCAACTACTATATATTTTGAAAATATGGTGAACTCCCTCAAGGTGCATTTGTCACTCACGTCACCTTGTCATCACATTAGCAGGGACGATTACTATTTTTATATCTCTACACAATCAGTGCTGCTCGAGAAGATATTAGTACAAATCTAGAAAATTCTCTGGCGTCACTTCCGTGGAAAAATCCAGAAATATCAAGGGGTGATTCTTAGTACTGTATAACTAGTACAATAACAAGGTCAGACGTATCAATGGGGTGATCCTTAGTACTGTATAACTAGTACAATAACAAGATCAGCACATGTTATCTGCAGGTGCGAGAAATTTGTGTAAATGTAAAATAAAAATTTTGTTCTGGTAAACAAAAAAATTTCACCTTTTTAAACTAGAAGAACAGAAATAATTAGTATATTTCACAAATCCACCACACCTAAAATCATTACTACTAGTTTAAATGATCAGAAAAGTAATAAGAACTCAAAAATATGTAGCCTAAAATACAAGTTTACGAAAGGAAAATGACAAAAACATATAAATAAAAAATATTTTTCTTTTTATATTTCTATCAAACCAAAGAGAGTTATTGTTTTTTTTAATCACTTGTCAAGCTTTCCGAAACATTATTCATAACATCATGGTAGAAATTTTTTTTTGTTTGTTTTTATTTGCAATTACTTTAAAATGTCTATAGCAATCCTAAGCTTGGCCTTCGATTTATGAGGGCCCGGCATGGCCAGGTGGTAAAGGCACTCGTCTCCCAATCTGAGGGTCGCGGGTTCGAATCCCTCTCCCACCAAACATGCTCGCCCTTTCAGCCGTGGGGGCGTTATAATGTGACGGTCAATCCCACTATTCGTTGGTAAAAGAGTAGCCCAAGAGCTGGCGGTGGGTGGTGATGACTAACTGCCTTCCCTCTAGTCTTACGCTGCTAAATTAGGGACGGCTAGCGCAGATAGCCCTCGTGCAGCTTTGCGCGAAATTCAAAAACAAACAAACAATCGATTTATGAAACTTTATTTCCAGAATTTGTGTTTTAAATTTTAATACTCTGTGCTTTAAAGTATATTTTGACTGAAAAATGCAGGGATTTAATCGACTCTATAAAAATAACGTTCTGGTTCCATGCTTTTGTTGGAACTACATCTCCCATCATCATCATCAGGGTCAATTTGATGGCCATCCTTACGGACGATTATCTAAGACGACAATGTCCATTGTAACAAGCTTCATCAAAGGATAGTCAGACCAATTTCAGACCACACATCTTAACAAACTTTCCATGGATGTTGATTTCCAGATCATTTTTAAGGAAACCAAAGATTCAAAGGTCCATTGATGATATACAGTGAGAATTAACTGTTGTAATTCCAATATTTTTTAGCTATCTTTATTTTTAAAACAGCCATTGACGTCGAAGTGGTGCTAGAATCTTCGAACCTTTGTCAACTTCGAATCCTTATTAGTGGTATCGGGAGATATGTCCAGCTTCATTACCATGGTAAACACAACTTGTATTTTGCTATGAATAGACTTGAATCGTGTCTACAAAGGCCACTACTGTCCTAAACGATCTGTACGCGCGAGTTTTGTCTGCATCATTTTACAAATACCCTTCCTATGAATGAACTGTAACATACGTACCATTCAGTCACAATACTACCCGAAACGGTATTGCACTGACAAATTGTCAGAAATTCGCCATTAAACATATATGTAATTACCATATATCTTGCCCTAGCGCCACAATTTACATTTGTGACGACACACTGCTATATTACCATGTGGTAATTTACGTCAGACTAGCGAGTAAATAAGCTTTTAACTGATGATTTAAACATAAATTTATACGTTGAAGATGAAACTAGAAAAGTTTAGCGTCACGTAATACTTAGTCCATTTTATGGCTCTCTTTTGAAACCTTCCAATAATTTAGTCTAATTTTTTTCAACATAAACGTTTTCTGTAATTCAACAAAAGACAACTTATTTTATCAGCCATGATTAATAACTCTAAAAGGTTTTTCACAAATATTAAGGCATTTCTTGCTTCATGTTACTTGATTTTAGACTCAGTCATCTTGTATCTGCCAAAGTCCTATCGTAGGCTTCACTCCCGGTGACTCAGGGATACGTATGAGGGCTTATGATGCTAAAAATCGAGTTTCGATACCTCATAGTGTAGTTTTATATTTAACAATATTCAATGAAATCTGACGTATAATGTTGTTTGTTTGTTTTTATTTAAACTTGAATAGTTTTAATTTCCTTGTAGTTCTGTGTCAGTCGAAAAATAACAACATAATATATACATACTGTTACGACAGCGGAAGTCACGTGACGCTGATAGCATGCGCGCTAGAGTTTCTCGAAGAATCATGAATTTGCCCGGCAACCCTAGTGTGTTCGAGATGCCCTCTTTCTTAGTATATAAGCCTGGCAAAGAAAGCCAGCGGAAGATAGATAGATACATATAGATAATTGAATCAAGCGAACGATAGTAACTGTAGAAATTCTGTGTATCACAAAGTTTGTATCTAGAAAGAA
>NW_013666103.1:366456-368151 GCF_000517525.1 Limulus polyphemus | reverse complement strand
TTCATCTCATCATTTAATTTCTGTTGTGCATATATTGTTGTATAGAAGATTCATCAAGTGGAAAACGAATAGATAGATAGAAAAACCAAGATGTGGCGCCATCTAGTGTACCTAAATTTATCTTAAAATTTTCATAAAAGTGACCCGAAAAATGGGGCTAACTCGATAACCCGTGGCCCGATTTTAACGAAACTTGTTTTATTCTGTTTCTATTCTCATTTCATTACATATATGCCAGTATTATGCACCGTTTTTGCTGTATTTAATTACAGACAAGCACACACACACAAACAATCTCAGAGTTTTAGTAGTATATAGATTGTTTTGAAATTATAACAATCCTACTTCAGATATCACAGTAGGATTTGTTCCATACCAAGTTTTTCTTCAATTGCTCGAAGCCTGCTCTCAGTGATCTGATAGTCACGCACTTTCTTCACCATTTCAGAAGAACTCTCTTGTTTCTGTTGCTCAAAATAATCTTTCTTAGCTTGCTGGTGAACATCTACAGCATTCTTCAAGGACTGCAGAAGTTCTACACGTGTAACAAACAGTCACATAAAGTGATTTAAAAAACAACAACAGACAAACAGTGTTTATATTTATCAGGTGCCGTATAAAATCTGTATAATATGCTACTTGTTATTAATAGCTAGTAAATAAAAATTAGAAGTACGTATTCCCATTTAAAACATTACAATAACAGAAAATACCATTTATAATTGAATGTTTTGATGTTTTTCATAACTTATTATGCCTTTAGCTTTTGTGAAAAGACAAACATAGACCAATTACCAACAAGACTTAAACTTTACGCCATATAAGATTTTAAATCAGGTATAATGTAGAAAAACATTCGGTTGAAGAAACAGTATTTGACAAACCATCAACTATTTTGTTCTTCATTGAACATATATATATTAGATACACGTACACTTGTATTCTTACTCATAACAAATATTCCAATTTCAATGATGGAAAACGAGCTGAATTTTAAAAGTAATAATACAAACAGTTAGAAGTTTACAAAGTCAGTTTTATTAAAATTTTCAAATGTATATCACACACACACTGCAGATGTTTGAGGTAAACAGAGAATCTCACAAAGATAGTCCAGTTCAATTAGTAATGTCAAAGAATAATGATTAAACTACAAACTAATTCAGCTATAGCATGATAAGACATGAAAATAACATATAACATCATGTTCTGGGAAAACATGAGACCTATTGGTCCATCTTGGCTGTCCCATCCTCTAAATTAAACTAAAACTATTATTAAAAAAAAATCTTAAACCCAGCCCTTATCATTCATATACTTATCAAAGATTCTCTTAAACTCACTTAAATTTATTGCCTCCACAGCATCCAAAGACAACCCATTCCAAAGACCAACCACCCTGTTACAAAAATAAAACTGTCTTGGCTGAAGGTGACTCCTACTCTGCCGAAATTTATATTTGTCTCTCCTAGTCCTATGATTCTCAGTGTTTAATACGAAAAAAGATGATACATCAACACAACACTAATTTTAAACACCTCAATCAGATCCTCTCTAACTCTTCTTTTTCCAAAAGAAAACAATTTCAGAGATTTCAGCTTCTTGTTGTATGACAATCCCTCCATCCCAGGCACCATTCTAGTAACCTTCTCTGAACCCTTTCCAACAATTCAATGTCCTTCCTAAGGTAAGGTG
>NW_013666103.1:360029-365498 GCF_000517525.1 Limulus polyphemus | reverse complement strand
TACATCCTTTTTGATGTCCGAATTTCCTGTTTCACTAACTTTCTTGGTCTTCTATAATATTCTAAATCTCCTGTCATACCAGTGAATTTAAATTTCTTAAACTTATGATACTTTTCTTTAATTTTATCTCTTAAATTCTTTCTGAGGCAACCTGTTTTTTTTTTACTTACAGCTACCCTTTTCTTTCTGTAAAGAATGTGTTTACAGAGAAATGTTTACGAGTGATGAATGGGTGAAAAGAACCATATGATCATTATTTTGTCCGAGTGAACTTCATCGGGTCATGTTATTATCATTACACAATTTGCTACTTTTCCATAAGAATGTAAACTTCTTTGAGATATGGTAATATGTTTATCCATGAAAAACAGGTGATATATTGCTAACTGATGACACTTTAAGAAAGCTTATAGACACATGCTACAAATGTAATAATAATAACCCAATAGGAAAACACATTTAAAACAGTTTATATCACTGCTTTGACAACAAGGATTTATCAACAGTTTGTTTTGATTTTCTGGTACGTAAAGATGATCACAAAATACTGTCCACAGTTTGTTTTGATTTTCTGGTACGTAAAGATGATCACAAAATACTGTCCACAGTTTGTTTTGATTTTCTAGTAGGTGACTAAGTTTGACCACAAACAACTGTCCATGACTTGTTTTGATTTTCTATTAAGTGACTAAGTTTGACCACAAAATACTGTCCATAGCTTGTTTTGATTTGCTGGTAATATCTTAGTGAAAGAAACTGGATATTCTTAACTTCACTGTTCACTACATACAACATTTAAGTGATGTAGATACAAAATTTATAACTATTAAACACACACATATATATTTCTTACCCAACTTTTCATCCACTTTCTCCAAATCTTTAAGGGGTGGTTCTCCAAACACTCCATTTACCAGATTCTCCATGGGAGGGGCTTTGTTACTAGCCCCTCCAAATTTTCCATTATTCCTAATACGTTCTCCCGTTTTTGTAAGTAAAGTTGGACAGCTGATGTTGTTCTTTATAAACTATAAGAGATAAGAATAGAAATTGTGTGTAATTACAAAGAAAAGTCATACGTTTATCTCCAACAGAACTGAATAGCATACAATCATAATCATACTTAAAATTTCGGTTTTGAATCTTGAAGAGAATGCTTTCTTTTGTACTTATAAATTCTAACATATTTTTTAAAACTTGGAAGTCTTATTCACCCCATTTATATTAATGAAAATAATGAAACTGAAAATTTAGGTGTGCAAGATGCTTTTGTGCTTTTTTATCGAAAGTCTCTAAGGTACCATAATTAAATTTCTTTATGAAAGCTTCTAAGTTTTATCTTGGAAAGGAAAGGCAGGTGTGTGTGTGTGTGTAATAAAAAATACTTTTGTTTACATAAAATTATTTTCCAATGTGAACATCAGTCTTCAATACTCTAATATTTTTACTACAGATTTAAAGAAAGTATCCTACATAATGGGGTATAGTACACTAATAAGCTAAATTACACATTTTCACTATAATTTGATATCTATAGAGAATCTCGTGCGAAATTAAATTTTCATATCATACGATACTAACTTTGAAAGAACTGGTTTAAATAACAGAAGCTCGTGAAACATTAGAAGAAACCAACAGGTCAAAAACTTGTGATAAAAACTGTTAACTGCAGATGGAAAAAATATGCAGCTAATGTACTTTTCATATTAACTTTATAATAATAAACAAATTGTGAAGAATAAGATAATGCTTGGATTAAGTATTATATTTTACCAATATATTAATTGAATAATTACCACAAAATGAATATTAAAGGCAACCATTACCGTATCTCGATAGCTGACTGCATCCTCCAGTGTATCCAGGATGATTGCATCCCCTAGCAACATTCCAAATACTGAAACAATAATATACCATTAACCATGCTCAATCCATCATCTTGATTTACAGTATCATGCACTTACAACAGGAATTAAAGGAGCTCCAAAACAAGGAATAAATATACAAAACATTTATAAATATTTCTAGTGTTTTTTTCTAGATTTCAACAGATATACATAAAAATGATCTTAAAACAAGAGGGAATCCTAAATAGCCATGGTATTTGAAATTCTTTTAGGCAGGATTACAGTAAATTAACCTTTTTTTCCATTTTATTAGCTATATTTTTGTGTGCGAGCAATACCAGGCATGTGGCGCACGTACACCCGTTTCCATTTTATTACTCATCAGGATCTCTACCACTTTACCCTCAACTTGAAATTCTTTAAGGCAGGATTAGAGTAAATTAATCTACGAGATCTTGGGCATGGTCAAATACATCAATCAGTCAAGAGATGACTGAGCTATGAGCTAAAAGAGCTCTTCTCTGAGCCGCTATGCCGTGGCAAAAAATAGAACATAATTCAAAATTTTCTGTAGATAAATTTTACATAACTTAGACAGGGTAGCAATGGAATTCCCAATGGACAGCTCCTGACTTGGTTTTTGAAATGTATAACATTTTTATTTCTTTTTTACTGATGTATTATTGAGACCAAATCTCAACAAGAAGGCCTCAGCAGAGACTGAAACATCATGATACCTTAAACATCCACACAAAGATGACCTATAGGAAACTTACACCCATGATTCAATTTGTTTATCTTCTAGTATTTCATAAAATTAGGAATCATTTCTGGGTTAGCTTATGAGGTTATAAAAATGTATGCTGTTTGCCATTTCTAGAATACTAACTCATGTTTTTAAAATCATAGAAAACAAGCCAAATAAGTAATGTAACAAAACATAAAGTAATACTAAAGAGCATCAAATTGCACCTGAAGTTTTTTATGGTTAATTAGGTCAAGATATAATAATTACTGTAAGAAAAGAACACCTAGTTTTCATCACAAACCACAGGTTTCAAATCACAAACAAAAGAAGAACAAGACTAGTATTTTGTTTTACTGTCTGTAACACACTTTTCTATAATTAAAAAAAAAAATTAAATATGATACTCACCAATTCTACAGATATCTTCATTTTCTCCAAAAACTAAAAACTGTCTTGCAAAAAGAGGGTTTCCAGGTGGGTTGTAAGATTTTATTCTCACATGTGGCAATGGCCTGAAGGAGGTAAAAAAGTACAGAGATGAAAAAAAACACTGCTGTAACTTTTCATTCCAATTTTAAATGTTAATGGACCTAATACTGGCTGAAGCAGCAGAGGTCTGTAAGCTCTTCACTCCAATTTTAAACGTTAATGGACCTAATACTAGCTGAAGCAGCAGAGGTCTGTAAACTCTTCACTCCGATTTTAAAGGTTAATGGACCTAATACTGGCTGAAGCAGCAGACGTGAAAAAACACTGCTGTAACTCTTCACTCCAATTTTAAACGTTAATGGACCTAATACTGGCTGAAGCAGCAGAGGTCTGTAAACTCTTCAATCCAATTTTAAACATTAATGGACCTAATACTGGCTGAAGCAGCAGAGGTCTGTAAACTCTTCACTCCGATTTTAAACGTTAATGGACCTAATACTGGCTGAAGCAGCAGGAATAGAATGATAATAATATAAAGAACATTTTTTACATTATTTTAATCAGTTAATTTTGTTGTTAATTTTATACTGTACCTAGATGAATTTCATAACTACTATACTGTCATTTTCTATTTGATAGATCTTTTGAATCAACAATTTGGCTTTTATCATAGACAAAAAATGTACACTTGCATCTCACAGGGTTTGTACAGTACATAAACAAAATACTTGATGAAGTCATGAGCATTTGTATCATTGCAATCACCATAAGCAAACAAAATGATGCAGTACAAAATAACATTCCAAATGAAACGTAAGCATGATGTCAAGTTCAACTGTGTGCTCTCTTACATTGAAAGGCACTGATTGTTGGTCCTCCTAAACTACTGTCTGATATAAACAATACAATCTTTAAAAGCCACTTAATGTTACAGCTTACTGACCTTCTTAATGATACTGTTTATCTGAAAAGCCACTTAAAAGTACTGATGTTTATTTAAAAAGCCACTTAACTCCTTTCTTATGGTCACCTTTTTCTGTGCATGTCATGAGATTTTACTTATTTACACTCAAACTTAATAAGGCTATTAAGTATAAATATATTATTTCTTTATATTGTGTTATGTTTCTAATTTATATCTATATTATTTAATGTTGTATAAGCATGTGCAGATCTAGGGGAGGGGGTCAAGGGGATTTGGATCGGCATTCCACTTTTTTTTTTTTTATACCAGAAATCCATATTTATTTTTATTAAGCTTTTGTTAAGCACAAAGTTACATAATAGATTATTTGTACTGTCCCTACCATAAGTATTGAAACTTGATTTTTAACATTATATGCCCTGTGACTTATGGCTGAGCCAATGGAGGCCAGAGAAACTAATAACTCTATTCTTTAATATTGTAAAAGAAGGCACAGATCTACAAGAGAGGAAGCCTAGGGAGTCTGTACCCCCCCCCCCCCTTCAATTTTTTTTAGGAATTAATAACTGTATGCTTTAATGTTGTATAAGCATGTGTAAATCTAGGGAGAAGTCCAGAGGACCCAATCCCATCCACCTATTTTTTTTCAGAAATTAATAACTTTAGTATTTAATGTTTTATAAGAAGGCACAGATCAATGAGGTTCAAATCCCTCTTCATTTTTTTCAGAAATTGTTCAAGAAATAGCCAGACATCCTTACACTACCATATACCATCAAAAAGAAACACTGAATGGCAGTGTTTTTACTTGATTGGACTATAAACTACCATAAAAGCTTTTATTTTGAGGTTCTCTAAAATCAACAGAGCTGGAGTCTACAGCAATCCAGATATGGACTCAGCAAATAACTGATTATTTCTAAGCTAATATACAAAGAAGAATTTAAAATCATTTTGAAAATAGGGATCCTGTTTACTAATGCTGTAATTTTTCTCTAAATATGATTATAAACAATTATAACTATTTAATTTTAACTTAAAATGTGAAACGTTTGTTTTCAACTTTATATTTTCATATCAATCACATTACTAAAAATAAAGATATAAGAATTAAATCGCTAAACTATCACTTGACTCAGAGAATCATTTACAGAATATATTAACCCTCTCACCATGCGCATCCTTTAATGCACGTCACAAGGTTTTTAGTGACTTATATTCAAAATTTAATTAAATTATTTTTTCGTTCATGTTATACCAATTAGTATAGTATAAAATCATAGCTAATAATCCATATTTTAATAGTATACAAGTTTTAAGTTCTTAATTTTATAAGGCAATATTTCAAAATAATCCCCCAGTGTGAGAAATGTGCCATTTTTTCTCTAAGCATCCCCTCTTCTCTAATTTATTCACCACCCCTCCACTAAGTACAAAATTTAATGTAAATTACTCCCTATAAAATCGTCATTGCTCAGACAAACCATAATTTTTATAGCCTTCAATTTTGTTTTGGTCAC
>NW_013666103.1:348006-359495 GCF_000517525.1 Limulus polyphemus | reverse complement strand
AATAGAAAATCAGACCCCTCTTGCCACACCCATCTGTCACATCCTCTCTTTTAGGATTTGTTTATAGTTCTCTCTTACATTTAATACTATATTATTTATAACCAATAGAAAACCAGGTTTTTCATCTATCAAATAACGTGTTATATTACATTGTTTTGTGAACAGAGAATTGTCAATTTCTGTTTTAGTACGAGCTTTGTTCCCATGGGAAAAATATCAACTAGCATGAATGAATTTGTAAGAGCTCTTGTCGCAAACCCACTTTTGGTCTCCAATTTTATTTTGTTTGTTTGTTTTGAATTTTGTGCAAAGCTACATAAAGACTATCTGCACTAGCCATCCCTAATTCAGCAGTGAAAGACTAGAGGGAAGCTAGTCATCACCACCCACCTCCAACTCTTGGGCTACCCTTTTATCAACAAATAGTGGAAGTGACCGTCACATTATAATATCCCATGGCTGAAAGGTCAAACATGTTTGGTGGGACGGCAATTTTGATCCTGCAACCCTCAGATTGCGAATTGAGTGCCCTAACCACCTTTTTCCAATTTGTTTATTATTTTTTGCAGAACTAGTTTTGACATATATCCTTATAATGCACTGTTTACTCAAAATACTATTTGATGGTGCAGTTACTGATCCTCATAAAGCAATCTAGTTACTTATAATGCACAAAAAAAAACGATTTTAAACTAAGATTTTCATACCTATTCCAGTCTGGTAAGTTTCTTTTGAAGACAGAGTCTAATGGGAGAAGCTGTTGTTGTCCTGCTGTTCTGCGATGAATTTCTAGTGCCTAAATAACATGTACAAAACAAATTTCCTTTACAACTCAGTCCTTTATAAAGATATTAAGTTTTTTTTTATAGAACCCTCAGTGGAAAGCTTCATTCACAGTGAGAAGATGCTTATAATGCTGTCAGTGAGATTAAATTTAAAATAAACAAACGATTTTTTATTGTACTCTTTTTAACTGTACATCTTTTCAGTATGTAAACAACATCTATGAGGTTTAGTTTACTTTTATCTCTATGCAGTATCTAATTTTTACAATGTAAGAACTTTTCTCCTTCATCTTTCGTACAATGTTTTCTATAATTACTGCTATAACATAGAGAAGCTTTACATTTGAAAATTTTTTACCTTTTCAGAAAAAAAAAATTACATGAAAGGAATAAAATTAATTTGCCTGGAAAATAAAAGAAGTAAAAATACTTATTTTTTTTAACTTAAAAGATTTAAGTTTATGATGTATGAATTTTTCAAGTATTAAAGTTGAGAAATATCCATACATTTGTACAGGACAACAGTACCACATGTATGCTGTGTTCTTACCGAAAAAAAAAAATTAACTACTATTTTTCAGCTTTTGGCTTCAGTCCAGCATTTTGTGAACAAGCTTATATGTAAAACTTCACCTGTGTACTTTCATTAAGGATTAATAAGCATGAAAATACAAAATTAACCGGTCACGGTTTAAAAGCCGATTATTATAAAGGTTTTCTCAATTTTAATGCAGGTTATCAATAACTGAAAGTAATATACTATTAAGCAAGATATGAGTTGTTTCTTTCTTTCCCCTTTACAATTTTCAGAGAAATTCAAGAAAGTCAAACCGTTTTTCCAATGTGGCCCGATTTTGAGATATAAAAACTTTCACAACCAGAAAGCATCTAAAGCATTCACAAGGTTGCACAACCAGACAGCATCTAAAACATTCACAAGGCAAATTTCAAAGCTTTTTAATCGATAACAAAAGTAGGGTGACTGTATTCATCTTCTCGCAACTCCATCAGTTTTGTCAAATTTTCAACAACTTCATCCATTAGTTTAATTTTTGTAAAGAAATTTCATGAGAATTATGTAACCTACTAACAATCTTCATATAGCATTTTGATAGATTTGATACACTCTCAAATAAATATCTCTAAAAAAGTCCATCTACCTTCTCTTTAGATAATGTGACTAGACAATCCATGTCTCCTTGCATGTGCCATGCCAGAACTCGGGCTACCTGTACATTACTGACCCAAGCTAGATGGCCTATTTTTCCCAGAACTCCTGGCTCTGGAGGAAATCGATGTAGTTTACATTCTCTTCTTGACTGCTGCTCCAGTTGTTCCTTAGCTGCTTTGCACTTATTAATTGCAGCCATAATTTGGGAACTCTATAAAGAAACGGAATCAGAAAGTTATATTGCATCATTATGCAAACAATCACTTAATAATAAAATCATTTTCTGCATAATATTACATAAATCATTAAAATAAATTTTAGTAGTCCACATAAATTTATCTGTTTCTTGATGCGTAATCAAAACTCATTCCTTCTCCGTGTATTTAGAATAATTCAACTGTTAATTACAGCAAAAAATCCCCTGACCCTTCAAATAACGATGTAATGACATTCACATATTTCATGTTAAAATCCTTTACTGATAACATTATTATTTAATTCCATGTCACACATCATTTTTGTAACACTAGAACCCTTTACTTGATTCCAGGTTGCATACTATTTTTGTAATGTCAAAATCACTTAACTAATTCCATAGTATTTATGTTAAACACTAATTGTATAGCATTAAACCCTTTAATTAATTGATTATGTATCATGCAAGTACAACAAAAAAAACTTCAAGTAGGGATTAATACATAGGTAACATAGCTAGTTATAGAAAGTCAAAACTACAAAGACTGGGTTACTTAAAACATTCTAATCCTACTTTTGCTCAGACTAACAGTGATTTGCCAAAGTAGGGATAATTTTTTTTAATTTTAAGTAACTCAGTTTTTGTAATTTGACTTTCTTGTATCAATACTTTTTGTAGCATTAAAACTTTCGATATTACTATAGGCAGTTAGGTTACGTATATATTGATCCATATTTGTCATGATAAAATTTAAAACATTTTTATTATACTTATTTTTTTCCTTTTTATTAGCTATATTTTTGTGCACTAGCAATACCAAGTGTGGGGCATGCATATACCCGATTCGATTTTATTACTCGTCAAGATCTCTTCCAATCTAATCTGAAATCTAGTAAAATGCTCAAAGTAGAGCATCGTCTCTTTCATATATATATGTATATACTAGTATCCACCTTGGTATAAAAAAGGAATCACTGGGACTCTAGAGTTTTGTGAAAGAATTAGAGACATTAGGTTAGTCATTTTTTCTGTAAATTTGTTTGGAAAGTTCACCAACTTACTTACTTAGATGAAAATTCGTTATAATTGTGAAATTTTGATTCACTCCATAACCATGTATATAGCAATTTGGGTAGCTTTATACGTACAATAACCTTTAATGCTGCTCAGCCAATACTGTGAAATAGTCATTGTTGATATTCAGACATTTTTAAAGGTGGTTTAAACGGGCGATTTTTATGGCCACCATTTTGTTTCATCACAATCCTTACCAGAGATCAAAATATTACATTCCCGCATTCCAAAGGAATTTAACTTTGCTTGATGAATTTCATCTTTTTAGTTGGCTTTCCTGATCAGGGAATGCATGACCATATTCCTTTGAGAGTGAACATACTGCATGGATTAATAAAAAAACAATTCATGAGGAAACGCAACTTTACACGAGTAAATGTAATTTTCCTGATAGCTTCCCTCGATTGAATATTATTTTATTATTTCTATCCTTCCCCACTACTAAGTACTACCATATTTAATGATAACATTTCTATAGCACTAAAACCACATAACTCTTCCAAGTTACACACCATTTCTGTAATACAAAGCCCTTTAACTCTCTTGACATGGGCTCGGTCAAATTAACTGACCACGTGACAACTTTGTACTCGTTTACAGTTGTTATAGTTTTGATACTAATAACTTTTAATGTAGTATGTATATCTTCATAAAATTTGACAGACTTTTAGTAAATATTATGAGTCTTTCATATACAAAAAATCAGACTTTTTAGTGAAGTATTTTAATAAAATAAAAAAGATTTGTCCACGAATACATAAAATCTTTTTTTAGACTAGTTCATGTGCAAAGTGATTTTCGTGTTAAGATTAAAAAATACTTTTCTTCATCTGAAAAATCTCTAAAACCTCCTAAATACTTAAACGACTGTTTTCAACAAAACTTTATATTTTTTCTGCTACTTTCTCTACCATAACTCTACACAAGGTTGGTCAGTTTGACTTACCTCGTAACCACCAAAAAAAAAATCTAAATAAATCTAAATCACCCCTTTTCTTTCTAGAATGACTTTAAATTGTAACATGAAACTACATTTGCTTATCCTAAGCAGCTTTAAACTCAAAACAGTATACATCTATTTATACTTAAATTATATAGTTTTACTGCCCTTTGAACCATGCCTAACTACTATTCGCACCATTATCAGTTGTAAATCACTTGGGGAACATGGAGCTCACATTACACTATTGAATTACACTACCTATGAGCTACTTCGAGTTGTTCGCATGTGTGCCTCATGAAACATTTTTATCATAATATTATTATTACTTATTTTACCTAATCTAACCTTAATTAACCTAAAGAGATTCCTATTTTTACATTTTAGTTACTTTTATAATAACAAATCAAGAATACACATGAAAAACAAGCAGTAAAGTTTTTACCTGGCCCTTTTTTTTTTGCTGTTAACTGTCATTGACACTTAACCCTACTTTTTTTTTTTATACTGATGATAGTAATGCACTAAATAATTTTTATTTAATTAAATGATGCCCCAAAGAACAAAGAATAATAACATGAAAAAATCAGACAATGTCCCATAATTATCACAAGTTTTCTGGCTTTCTAACTATGCGACAATAGCTATTACAAATGCATTCACTCTAGTTGATATCTTTCCCATGAGAAAGAAGCTTGTACTAAAAGAGAAATTGACAATTCTCTTTTCAAAAAAGAACATGATATAATACTAATCATTTGATAGATGAAAACCTTGGCTTTCTATTGGTTATAAATAATATAGAATTAAGCTTAAGAGAGAACTATTAACAAATCCTGAAAGAGAGGATGTGACAAAAAAGGTCTGATTTTTCTATTTGATATTTCATACTTATTGGAAAGGATGGTGAATAAATTAGAGAAGAGAGAATGCCTAAAGTAAAAATGTCACATTTCTCACACTAGGGTAAATTCAGGATTTTTTTTATATTGCCTTATAAAACTTAAAAGAACTTAAAACTTATATACTATTAAAATATGAATCATTAGCTACAAATTTATGCTATATTAATTGGTATAACATAAATAAATAGTAGTTTAATTACATTTTGAATGTAAGTCACTGAAAAAACTCTGTGACATGCACAGTAAAGGATGCCCGTGTAGAAAGGGTTAACTGATTCCATATTATATAGCATTTCTATAATGTTAAACTCTTTAAGTTATTCCATATTATATAGCATTTCTATAATGATTAATTCTTTAAATTATTCCATATTACACAACATTTCTATAATGTTAAACTCTTTAAATTATTCCATATTACACAACATTTCTATAATGTTAAACTCTTTAAATTATTCCATATTACACAACATTTCTATAATGTTAAACTCTTTAAATTATTCCATATTACACAGCATTTCTGAAACTCTCAAAAATTTAACAAATTCCATGCAATATACCATTTCTGGAACAAAAAATTGCTTAACTGATTTTGTGTTGCATAAAAACTTCAGTAAAGAACACAGAGGTTTAATCTATTCCTTGATTTGCTACTTCCTCTGTAGTACATTATAAAAACTTCAGTAAAGAACACAGAGGTCTAATCTATTCCTTGATTTGCTACTTCCTCTGCAGTACATTATAAAAACTTCAGTAAAGAGCACAGAGGTCTAATCTATTCCTTGATTTGCTACTTCCTCTGCAGTACATTATAATTTTGTCAAATCACATCTCCTTAATACTGCTTGGGACAGTAAACCAAAGACATAGTTATGTCTCTTTATAGTGACGGGATGTAAAAAATTTGTAGAATTTGACGTAGAATCTCCCTTACTGATCACTAATAACCTACAATACTTTAGGGATTTGAGTAACATCTTAACTATTTTACTTTATTAGTTGTGAGTAAAGAACATTACATCAAATCCTACAAACTTTATTTTAACCTACACCGTTTAAACCTTGTAAGTTATCTCCAAGCAACTGACTACGTATCTTGAGTAACATCTTAACTATTTTACTTTATTAGTTTTGAGTAAAGAACATTACATCAAATCCTACAAATTTTATTTTAACTTACACTGTTTAAACCTTGCAAGCTATCTCCAAGCAACTGCAACTGACTACGTATCTTGAGTAACATCTTAACTATTTTACTTTATTAGTTTTGAGTAAAGAACATTACATCAAATCCTACAAATTTTATTTTAACTTACACTGTTTAAACCTTGTAAGTTATCTCCAAGCAACTGCAACTGACTACGTATCTTGAGTAACATCTTAACTATTTTACTTTATTAGTTTTGAGTTAAGAACATTATGTCAAATCCTACAAACTTTATTTTAACCTACACTGTTTAAACCTTGTAAGTTATCTCCAAGCAACTGCAACTGATTACGTATCTTGTTTTCTTCGTTAGCAGAACTTTGCACCACAGCTAAATGTAAAAAAAAAAAAAAAATCATTATGATTCAGCACAGAATAACAGTTAACTAAGTCTATTAACTAATATTTGATACTTCACTTCATGATTCAGAAAAACAAAAGATAACGCATGCATATATAAAACATTTTATTTCAAACAAGTATTGGCAATAATACACTTTCTTTGTATCCATTACTTGACATTCCTACCAATTCAATGTAAATAACCTATCTGAAGACTGGTGCAAAAGTCACTTAATGGATAATTACATGCACTTTAAAAAAACAAAAAGTAAGGAAAGGTACAAAATTTGAAAATCAAATTAGACTGGCCTTATTTAAAGTACTAAATGAAAACTCCGTAAGACAATGATAGAATTTAAACAATACTTTGTTACTGGCACGAGGTCTTACCTAACAGTTTCTACTTGTTTTAGTGGGATATAGACCCATCAGCAGCAGGAAGGAGACAGCAGTGTGAAACTTTTTAATCTACTGTTTATACATCTTTCCAATTTGTGTGGTATTTATAAAATTTCTTGAGAGTGTGGTCTGATGTACATTGGCTGAACATATAAAAATTAAGGAATCTGCATTAATTAAACATATGGCAAGCAATGCTTTTTGTCATAGTGTTAATCTGAACAATGTCAATTTAATTAAATTTAAATAATAGTATAAATTAAATATAATAAAATCATTAGATACATTTAAGAACTCAAAGTTAATTTTATATATAGATTCAGATCCAGGGGCTAACAGAAATGTATTTTTGGAAATCTATATTAAAAAAAAAAGATTAACAGGTTGTAGCATCATTTATGCTAAATAATCAGTCGAAGTTTTTTGTTAAATTCAAAAAAACTTGAAAAAACGTACAAACAAGATAACTAGTTCTTCACTGCTTTTCCTTTCTGATTATGATGGATCTGTAAATCACCAAAGCAAGCAGAAGTTAAATTATTTTGTAAATTTTAATGCTGTCTTATTGAGTTTTTAATAGATACAAAATATTTATGTTTCTATCTCTCTTAATTCTCTTTTTTGCTGTTGAATAATACAAAGATCAAATCCTAAAAACTTTATTTTAATATTCATTATGGTGCAACTAGTGTATGAAATACTGTTAAGGGGTTTAAAAATTAATTAAGTGATAATAAAATCTACAACACATTATTTCATTAACATTAGACTTCTAATATTAATTCACACGTTTCCACACTGTATAAGTCTTGACAGTAAGAAAACAAACTACTGTACTAACCTTCTAGCTCTTTTAAATATTGCTGAGTTGTATCGAAGAGAGACTTGTACGTATTTATTTTATAGACTAGAGAATCGTGCTCTTTAGCTAAATTAGCCATCTGTGCCTGCTTCTGAATATCTAAAACAAAACAATGAAAAATAAAATTCAGTATGCTAAGAGAGAAAATGTTCAAAATTACTTTAGTTTGATGGATATTCGTAAAGACAATTAGAAATGGACACTGAGTTGATAAAGAATAGCACAGAAGGTTTTGTTCAACAATTCTTCACTTAAGCATATTGAAAGCACTTTTAAACTGATAATAATAATAACCTAAGAAGCAGGACAATACAAACCTACACAATAGGCTATATGCACACTGCCCACTACATGGAATTAAACCTCATATTTTAGTGTTGTAAGTCCATAACCTTACCATTGATCCACTAATGGACAACTTTTTTTTCATAATCTTAGGAATAACCATCATACATTGTTATAATGTGTCCTTGTCTAAATCTTTTAATAATAAAATAGCTATTTTGTCCTAGAAAGGAAAATCATTATACCATATTAACCCCTCAACCAGCAGGCTTCAAAAATATTCATTGTGGTGCAACTAGTGTACAAAAAACTGTTAAGTTTGTTTATAATGGATTTCGCGCAAAACTACACGAGGGCTATCGACACTAACTGTCCCTAATTTAGCAGTGTAAGACTAGAGGGAAGGCAGCTAGCTAGTCATCACCATCCACCTCCAACTCTTGGGCTACTCTTTTACCAACAAATAGTAGAATTGAACATTACATTTGGAGCTGTACTTTTATGTATAATTAACAAAGTTTCCTGCCAATACTGGATTTAAAAAGTAATACTACAAACAGAGAAGTGGGCTGCCTGGTTCCACACTTATTGGCACTAGAAAATAAAATAATATGAATCAACATTGGGCATCAGGACCATTTAGAAAGAGACATGCAACAACCTGTACCCCAGTCATGTTAACAAATGTGTGGCATCTTGTAACAGGCAAGAATCCTTTAACACAAAAGTCAGTTGCAAAAGCTGTCCACATGAACAATACAACAGTACACAATATAATTAAGAAAGACCTCCATCTGGAAAAGGTGACACAAGTTGCTTCCACAATATATCCATTCAACTGTCACATGCCTGAAGCAGCTTGAGAATGAAACATGTATTTATGCTATTCCATAAGAAGATATACTGGTCAAGTCACCAAACTCAGTGCCTATGGATTTTTGTGTGATCAAATTGTTTAAATGGGCATTAAGAAACTGTCATCCTCGTATACTATATGGGGTATGGAAAGCATGCATGGATGAGTGTTGTGCTTTGGACATGACATCCTGGAAGTTGATCCTTTAGTAATGTAAATGATGCTGGAGGACTATCATCAAGGTGCAAGGTCTGGGTGAGGGGACAAGGACTGTAACAATGTGGTAAGGTTTCAAACTTGTTTTAATATATATACATACACACACATACTTTTTATGTTCAATCAAGTACTCTGTAGTATAATTTTATTGTTTTAGCATAGTATTAAATTACACTAAAGTATAAAGTAGTGTCAGTAATCAGCTTTCTTTGTTAGTATTCTCCACCATCAATGTTGTTCTCTGTTCTAGGTTGAAAATAAAACTTCTAATTTAACTTCGACTTATTCCTTGTGTTCTTAATAAAGAAAGAACCAGATGATTGTTCAGCAAAAAAATAAATTATCAAACACAATCTGTTGTCTCTATTATTTTTTCCTTTTTTAAAAACAAAAATGCATTACCAAATTCATTTAATGTATTAGGTCTCTGGTATTTACAAATCAATCATGTTTAAATGTGTTTCAGATATTCATGTAAAGCTACACAAGGGCTATCTGTCCCTAATTTTAAACTGTTGCACTGGAGGGAAGGCTGCTAGTTAACAGCCCACCATCAACTACTCTAATCATGTAGTGGGAATGAATCATTGCTCTTATACTGCACCCACAGCCACAAAATGTGAGACATGTTATTGTTGCAACGGGATGTGGACCGTGGACCCTTGAATCTACAGTCCAATACACTAACAATTAGGACAAGCCTAGTATCACATTTAAGAGATTCAGTTACAACTCAGAAATCTTGCAAGTGTTTATATGTAAAAAAAAAAACAACAACAAAAAAAACAGCTATTGAAGATTTAAAAATTATTATTTTATTGTCATTCATTAACAAAACCTACCATTATAGAAGAGGAAGTACACATCATAAGGAGAAATGGGGTATTCTAATGATAACTTGTCTATCACAGCTGTACATCGTATTATATACTCTTTCCCATCTATGCCTGGGCTTTTTTCCTGTATCATCAAATTCTGTATACAGAAGAGAAAATGAGCTTTTGACCTACAGTTTACAATTTCAGAAACTGAAACTCACTTTTACGTCTTTACAAATCCTGAAGCTTTAACTTGTTTTGACAAGTAAAACTGTTTTCATTCACTACCAATCAAATATATATATATAGTGGCAAAACACAAAGTAAAGTTTGTGTTTATGTGTAAAGCTACACAACGAGTTATCTCCTCTGTTCACACAGGTTTCAATCTCTGATATTTAAAGATATAAGCTCTTAAGCTTCCAATGATGATTGGGAATTTTACCCCACTTCAGTATGAAAGTTTCCAGAAAAGAATCTCCAAACAAATAAAATAATAAAAAATAAAATAAAAACTTGTTACTTTACATTGTAGTTTATTTCTTTCTGAATTTATTGTTAATTTTTCTTTATCTAATAAGTTCCTAATATTACAGTTTTTTTAAGTTGTGAAGCATAGTTGTTTTGCTAATAACATTTTTAATCAAACTCATTCTAATTAAAATTTAAAAAAGGTTAATTTTAACAATTACAAAATTTTAATATAGCTAAGCTTGATTGAATAAACCTCTGAAAAGCCCTAATAAAACCATAAAAATTGTCAAATTTACATCAAGGCATGCCAAAAGTAACATAAAATATTCCTTTTGTGATTTTAAATTAATTACTGAACAAATTACATATAATACAAAAAAAAAACAATTCAATAACTTGAAGTCATGCTTTGTGTTTTATGTTGTCAACTACAAATTGTAACTAATCAAGCCTGAACAAATTAAACCTGAGCTAGTGACAAATGACTACAGTATAGTGCTTTTAAAACAGGATGAGAAAAAAAAATTTCATCTTATAAAAAGAGAGAAGGAAATGCAATGTTACCTCTAGGATAGCTTGACCTTTATCAAAAGGAACTTGGATCGAAGTGACATTCCCTGCTAACTTTGGAATTTCTTCCTGGGAGGAACCAAAATTTGTAATCTGGACATTAAGTGTACCTTTACAATAAGCAGACACCAAATTATCATGCTCGTCCTGTGAAAGAAGCCAAAAATAGTTTTAGAATCTCATATTAAAATTAAAATAAATGATAAATAAGAGAACAAAGTTTAAAGAACAGAGTTTAAATTACCATATTTTTCGGTGTATAAGACGTACTTTTTTACCCCAAAATTTGATGTCAGAATCTGCTTGCGTCCTATACACCGAAGGTACGTATAATATATATGTATATATATATATATATATATATATGATATACACAATATATATAT